>NW_023396720.1:0-72813 GCF_011125445.2 Fundulus heteroclitus | reverse complement strand
AACCTCAATACACGCAATCCTGAACTTTACAAATACTGGTGCAACAAACACACAAAAAAAAATGACGTTGCAAACTCTGAGTGTATGAGATAATTCTTTAAACACAAAGCAGCACAATGTTTTTGCAATAGGAGCACCGAGCGAGCAAATGTAAACTTCCCAATTCTTGCAGGTAAACTAAGCTTCTGAAGCTTTTAATAATGATTTGTCCAAACCACGAACACAATAAGCAGAGTGAACTGGAAGAGAAACCAAAGCCTATAGTTGCAGAGCGTCAGTCCGACAATTTAGCCACCAACGCAGAATATCCAGAGGAAATGTTGACAAGGTGTCAAACATCAGCGGCAAACTTTGCGTTTGATGTGTCAGAGTGTGCCACAGTCAGCAGCAACAACATATGGCCCCATTAAAAATAACACCAGTCAATTACTGGAGCAGGTTAGATGTGCCAACACAGCGGATCAACCACAGACAGGAATACTTAACTTTATGAGTCAGCCTGCGGAACAGAAGTGGAACAGATTATACAATAAAACCTGATGCAAATTAAAACAAAACTACTGGCCTGAATATTCTGCATATCAATGACTGTTTTCCACTAAACAAAACATTATTACACATAGAAACAGTCAAGGCTTAGCTGTGTGGCAGCTCCAATAATTCTAATCATTTTATTTCCATAACTGCATGAAAACCTTTGTGTCATTTAAGAACTGTGACATTGGGGGTCTCATAAGTGTGAGAAGGTGGAAAACCGTAAAGAATAAATCTACACCAGCAATACATAAAGCTCTTCAATGCACGGGCCTTCATATTTTTATAGTCGTGTTTTCAGACACGGCAAAGTAGGGCGTAAACAAACATACATATTGGACATACTAAGCGATATCTGTAGATAATTTATGTCTTAAAAATCCATTTGAGACATCAACTTTGATTCTTGTGAATCTTTTTTTTTTAAGCAGATCACATTTGTATGGCAGTTATTTGTTCTCATAACATGTTTCTAATAAACTGTAAACATTTGTAATTGTAAAACACTTTAGCGAGCTGCGGACATAAGTTCGTATTAAAGTATATCTTGTAATATTAAAATGCTTTGATAAAACACTATTCTACTTTAAGACTCTTTTTGGATCCTAATTCTGCAGATTTAGTTAACAAGCACCTCGCTCTGTTGATTTTAAGAACTGTGAAAAAGGAAAAAAAGAAACGATACCAGGTATTTAAAACTAAGTCTGAGGCCATGCTTTGTAACACGATAAATGTGGAGGAGTTCCAGCTTCTTAATGTCTGTTCATGATGAAGAAGATTAAATGGAGAGTCAAAGGCTTAGGATGATCCAAAGATATGGATCATCAAAAGAACGAAACCCCAGACACAAGCAGCTGTAGTTTTATAGTAGGATGAGCTCCGCCATTCAGTGTGAGCTCAGAGTAGAGTTGCTCTTCCACCATAAACAAGTGAGCTAAGAGCTTCTCATCAGGAATAATCCAGAGTACCTCCCTTTCTAGGTTTTCTTGGCAAGTCTCACAGGGATGACTTCTCCAAAATCTTGTATAAAAATGCTATTTCGAGTGAGGAATAAAGTACGGCAGCCACACATTTACCGCTCTCTTAAAACTTACACTCAGGTGCCGTATATCACATCAGGTGTACATGATTGCAACATGTCTCCCAGCATTTTTCAAGGAGGTTTGCCTTGTTTAAATGTCAATTTAATATTTTTGCTGACTGTTAAAGTGACAGCGAACATCATGGGGAGATCAAAAGAGCTGTCTGAGGCCTTCGGAAATAAAACTGTAGTAACTTACTCCTTTGATAAGAAATGTAAAGAATTTTTAAAAGAATTTCAAATCATCTATTCCACTATATGGGAAATAGTGTTCATCAGTGGTCCACAGCCATTTTTTGTGCTACTGATTATTATCATACAATATTTTCACAGACCGGTCTTTAAGGTGTGGCAGATTAATACAACAAAATAAGATGATACAACTAGGATAAAAACTGGGATATTGTCTAAATATAATATCTATTTTCACAAATATAAAGTGTGTGAAATATACAACTCTCCATGAGGTAAAATTAGTGGGAGGCATAAACTTTTCTCTGCAACAAGGTGGGCCCGTCTGGGGGTAATGGGAGACAATGACACCTGAAGTGTGTTGCTTATGTCTAGTCAACTCTGTAATTTCACTTACCCACTGCAACAATCCTTGCGCACCTTTAAATCCACCTTCATTACAAAGCCATTCCATGAAGTTGACTGCAAATGTCTTTAGTGGCAGCCAGGATCAGTTCTTCACAAATAGTGAATAGCTTCTTAAGGGCCCCACATACTTGTGCAGACATGAGACAAAAGTGTGAGAAGGTGTGAACTGTGAAGAAAAAATGTAAACCAGCAATACGTAGAGCTCTACAATGGATGGGCCTTCATTTTTTTTACAGCCATGTTTTCAGGCACGGCCACGTAGGGAACAAACAAACGTACATAGTGGACATGCTAAACCAGGTTTTAAAACTGAGGTCTGAGGCCATGATTTAAAACAAGATAAAGGTGGAGGAGTTCCGGCATCTCAATGTCTGGTTATGATGAAGAGGAAGATTGATAAGAGAATCAGGAAGAACGAAACCCCAGACACAAGCTGCTGTAGGTTTTTAGCAGGATGAGCTCCGCCTTTCATTGTGAGTTCAGAGTAGAGTTGCTCTTCCACCATAAACAAGTGAGCTAAGAGTGTTCAGGCATCTCATCAGGAATAATCCTGAGCACCTCCCTTTAAAGGGTTTTCCTGGTAAATCTCACAGGGAAGAGAACACAGGGTAGACACAAAACCATCTGGAGAAGCTGTATATCCCTCCTAGCCGGGGAAGAGCTTGGGCAGGGGGAGGAAGGGGATTCCTTCACGTTTTCAGAACACAAATAAATATGACCTATTACCTCTTTATGAAATAGCCGACATCTGATGTAAAGACGCTGGAAATAAAAAGTAATATTACTTATTCATAAAACGCAAGTCCAACATAAGGTGTTGCTCATCTTTCTCCTTTTCAAAATTCATGCTGGTGTTAGAAATGCCTCTGTCTCAAAGTCACTCATCCTCAGAACTTCTGATAGAAAAAAAACACACTGTTGAAGATATTTGCAAGAACAATGAGCTTGCTGTGTCTACACGTGCAAAGCAGCCTTAACAGACTGTTTTATTAGTTAGATTGTGCAGGGACACTACTACACCAGGACACGTCACACAAACACATGCAATACCATGTTGGAAAGGTACAACTGTAGTTTCCAACTATACCAGCAATGTAGGGGTGGGACTAAGAATTTCTGTGCAGTGAAGCATTTTTCCAAGAGAGTCTGCAATGTTTGACGTTTATATGCCATGTTTTGTGTTTAAGGTGCTGTAAAACCTGAAGGCCCAATACAAATACCCTTATAGAGCAAGGACTCTTTAGCCAAAGCGAAAGTGAGTCAGTGGTCACCATGATAAGAGCTGTCCAACTAAAGCAACCAGTGAGGAAGGAGGTAGGAAAAGTAGCCTGGATACTGTATGCTAGTCTTGCCTAGGAACCCTTAACAGCACTAAGAACCGTTAAGGTAACCCACAATCCTTTGCGTAACGTGATGTATAAGCACAGCCCCCTCACAGAAATTTAACAAAAAATCGCACACTTTGTAATTCATTTTCAGAAAGCTGTAGGCCCGGATTTGACCCGCATCATTCATGTGTGTTTCTGTCCAGTAATGACGTCGGCGTTAAAGGCTGTCCGAATTCAGCACAGCAGTCCGAAGCTCCTTTCCACCCCACGATAGAGTTCTTACTGTTGACCCCATGAAAGGTCAAGGAACAGGAGCTAGGAGCAGGAGCTATTATTTAGGGTATTCGGATAGAGCCTGAAGTATTTGGGGGTGGGGGTGGCGACTCGTTTTAGAAACATTAGAGCCTCCTTTGAGGGATTTAGGAGAAAAAAAAACACAGCTGTCTTTGACCTACTTTTAAAACTGGATAAAAATGGGCATGGCTCTGCTCATACCAGTACAGCAATGGACGGGCTAAACAGGTTTTAAAGTTGATTACTCTTAAAAAATAACAATATGTCATCATCTGAGCTGCTGCAGACTCTTGGTACTATTAATATGAAATAGCATGCCTGTACAAACAAAAAGAGACCGAAAAGTCCAGCTAAAGTTTGACAGAGAGAATGTTGACAAGGACAAGGGAATCTGAAATATTTTTTAGACAAATGATCTAAAACTGAATTATTTTGGTTTGGATGCAATTAAACCAGTCATGTTTTCAGAAATAAAAATTAAATAAGACATTTTGTGAATAGTTCATAAATGAACTGAATATATCACGGGGTGTAATTTTTTTTACAGGACTGCAACACCTAGGTATTTTGATGTTGATCTAACTATTTTTTATTGCAGCCTCCCTAATATCCGTCAGGACTCAGGTAAGCATGTTTGCATTGTCATGTTTTCCCATCAAAAAAACTTTACTGTTAAAGGTGAAACTGTAAATTTGTGTAAATACCATCCTTGCAAAACATATCTACCAGGTATACAAGAACAGCTCAAAAAAAAGAAAGAAAAGTAATCTATAAGAACATGTAACAGCTTACATTTTTTTAAGTTTTAAAGAGCAAAGAAGGAGCAGTATGACACAGACAGCACTCAGAAACTAGAGGAGACACAGACTGAAAATGGTCGATTCAAGTTCTGCTGTCAGGAATCAAAGTGCCTCAGTCCATTCTCACCTCACCAGCCCGGAGGCTACTTCTGCTCTATATTTGTGACTGGATGTGTGTCTGCATGTGTGCAGCTGTCGCCTCAGGCTCATCAAACTCTCAGCATGTAAGGATGAACTAACAGGCATCAAGGCGACACGCACATCATCATCACAACATCCTATTTTGGTCTGATCCCAACCTCGAAGTGCCCAGATGCCAAGCTGCCGTCACGCTACAAGATCGACACTGGACCTCACGCTGCGCCTGCAAGACGGCGTTGCGAGGGAGGAAAGATTAAACGAGCAGGTGAAGAGGAGGAGGGTTAGGCAGGGTGGAAAAGAACAGCACATGGAGCAAAAAAGTCAGACTGGAAAGGAAGCATAAGACAAAAAAAAGATTAGAAAATGGTAATCTGAAGAAGATGAGCATGAATGGAGAAGAAAGGGAAGGGGGGGGAGTGAAATTGACAAAAAAAAAACATTTTAAGAAACTAAAAAGAGCTGAAAACAGGTAAACTACCAGCATGGAGCACGTAAAAAATTTAGAAAAGTCGGGTAAAGCTAGGAAGTGGTGCTGCAAAACAGAAACTAAGGAAAAATTAAAAGAAATTAAGTAAATAACCTTGCTGAACTATTTATGTCTTAAACTGTTCCACATTTTCCCAGGTTCCAACACAAAACTTGTGTATTGTATACAAAAGAAGAGGATTTTACAAATGGAAATCAGAAAATGTCACACCTGTTACCTGTGAACACTTCTGTCAAATTAAAATTAAAATAAAAACCCAAGACAAGAGAAAAGACGCTGGAAAGAGGGAAGTAATACAGGAGAGTCCTTCAAAACTCCTGCTGCAAGAAAAGGAAGTAAATTACAAAGATGAAAGGAAGATAGTGAGACTGAAATGGCAAAGACGAGAGGGATGAGTTGACTTTCTGAGTGTGTAAGCATGTGATAAGCAGCAGCTATCCATCTGTATCTGCCTGAAGACAGTCACTGATAAGAGTTAATCTGCTCAGATAATGAATATAGCCAAACACACTTTAAAGGGACACTTCGCTGTCACAGAGATTTATTTCCACACATTGGCCTGTCTTCTTTGTTTATTAACTTCTGAATGTACCAACCAGCAGCTTTTTTGGAGGGTTTTTGATATTGTAACTTTTGTTTATTTTGATAAGCTCAAGAAGTCACTTTGAGCTGTAACAAATGTGAATTGCATGAACTGTTGGAATGACTAAATTATCATTAATTCGGAGGACCTGGAAGATTATGCAACAGCTATAACTATTGGTCCTGGCCTTTCCTACACCACCTTTAAAACTCTGCCTGTTTCAGGTCTCCCTAACCGCAGGTATAGATCTGAAAAAGCTTTTTTTTTCTTTCTTTCTTTTTTTTTTTTTTAAAAGGGTACATCTATGACAGGTTTTTGATTTGGTATTTTGATGATAGCCAAACAAATACATCTCAATGCAACATCATACAGCTCAGTCCAGAAGAGTGCAATCTTAGGAACAGCTAAGATCCTAAGAAGAACCCACCAACCCAAGAAGATGAAGTGCAGAAAATTTTAATGCAGTCTCTACAGGTGCTGTGTAAATAGCTTTAAATTCTGTTTGTGTCATATTTTTCTAACTGTACAATTTTCTCTATTCTTTATGATGTTTTGGGACAATTATAGTATTTGCTGTGGCACTGCTAAACAAGGTCATGGACTTCCAGTTTACCACTTTCGCAAATGTTCAAATGAGTGAAAATTTTCAGTTTTTGGGTGTATTAACCCACACAATCTCTTACACTGGCCCTCAGCATACTACAAAAATGGCTGAACCGTATGGAGAACGCTCTGCGACCTGGAGGGGGGGCAGGTTGTGTAGTGTCTCGTTTAGATCTAAAGAGACTCTGCACAACAACCAAGTTGCTCTCAGGCAGGGGCAACAATAACAAGGAATTCAGACGAAAGCATTGCAGTTGCACCTTATATAGACCACAACTGAATGATTTAAATGTGAAAACAAAGGCAATAAACAGCACACCATGTCCCCTTTAAATTATAAAAAGAAGGAAAACTAAAATAGGGATCAGAGTTGTCTCGCACTTCACCTGTGTGCCGCACCTGGAGGAAAGGAGAGCTGCTGGTGCTTAAACCATGGCACGGCATAAGTCCAAAGGCCAAGAACAGCTGCGGGGTTTTTAAATGCAATATCACATTTTCATAATGAGAGACAATGAGCCGTAAATCCCTGCTGACACAGTTATGGAGTGAGAAGAGCTTATGGCAGCAATACAGAAACTATTAAACACTCCCTACTTCTGTCACTGTGTGTGTGTGTGACAGAGCGCGAGCACATGTATGAGAATTTAAGCGTATATATTTATAGAAATGCACATTTGTCAACAGGAAACTGTTTAATAGCGAGCTGCAATTGGTGTGATTCCACCAGCTTTAGTGTATATGTGTTTGAGTGTGTAAATGCATTAAAAGAAGTGAACTAATGAATTAAGTTATTGCATACTTTACAGGATTAAAAGTTGAATTAACAGGAAGAAACTCATGCTGTACTTTTTAGAAGGAAAAAAAACAGTTTTTCAAATTTTAAAGTCATTTCTACAAAACATTAGGACAAATGGCTTTGTGAGAGCAGCATAATATTTGCCAGGATTTCTAATCCAAACTTTTTTACGTCTATATAAACTCTAATAGACTTCTCTATTATACAATATATTTATGTAAACAGATGACTCACTGTGGCAAGCCCTGAAATAGGAAAGCCAAAAGAGGAAGACAAAGTAGTGCAGGATCATATGTGCATGCCCCGTTTTAACTGTTCATCCACTTAGTTTTATTTGTAATTGCTGTATTTAGACCTCATAGGTTAGCTCATGTTAAAACACTGCAATCTTTCCCATTTTAATAGATGCCAACTCAAAATTATATTAAATAGTTTCTACTATTCTTAAAGACTACTTTTTTAAAAAGTAGTTATACTAAATGTAAAATGTTAAAATGTGATTAAACCAAATGTAGGATTTGCTATTTGTCTGATTTGCAAGGCAAGATATATATTTGGTGATAACCTTGTTTATTTTGTAACGTCGTTAAAATAAATATTGGCAATGAAAGTTTGAAACAAGTTTGAATTTTAAACTCTCAATAAGGGTTTCTATTTCAAATGTCATTTATTGACAATTAAGTATTATCTGAAATCTATTGTGGAGAAATTATGGTTTTCGAATTACCTTTATTTGAACTTTTATTTAATGTATTTGCTGTTGTCTCCAGCTGAGCACAGCCTTTTCTGTGTCCCTTCTAGTATACCTTGCAGCTTTTGAAGAAGAAAATTTAAAAGTACCAAAATATGGGAAACAATTTGATATGTTTTCTGAACCCTAAAAGGTTTTGGGGCATTATTTTACTGAGCAGTCAGATGGCGCCAGAAGCCCTTCTTAAAAAAAAAAAAATCCATGTAGTCTAAATTTCGTTAGATTTTTTTTTCTGCTACTTTAACCAGCAATAAGCACTATTTCACCTTTAGGTGGTGCTTGAGCACGGCCTGTAGACCAAAACAATGTGTATAATGCCACGCCGCTCCTTTCCCTTCTCACGGGTCACGCCTCCTGTGCGCATATTTGTAAAGGACAAAAACACAGCATCACCTTTCAGAGGAACATTTCAAGTGAAGAAGTAGGTAACTCATAACTTAATAATGCTGTTAGCAAGAGAATATTTTGATGTGCTGGGGTACTCTCCGCCATGTTGCTCCAACACGGCGCTGCTCTGACGGTGGTATTTTAGGGCAGGGAGGGGCTGAGCTTACCTGACTCCGCCAGATAGATTTGCTCCGCATATCCATCTGGAAACCTTCCGTTGAGGTAATTTTGGGAAGGGGCGAAAATGCTGGTTAGCTGATTGGCCTATGTTGGTGATAGATGGGCCAAATAAACCAATCAGATTCGTCGTCACTCTGTTACGAGCAACGACGAAAACACAACCACAAGCCAAGCTACTCTTGCTGCTGCAGGTAAAGGCTCGTTAGCTCAGCAAAGAAATACTCTGTAATTCCGATAAAACTTGCTCAATAGCCACGCTAACGCTAGTTTCATCGGCTGAAGCCACCATGTTCTTTAGACTGAACTGTCGCGCTTCTCGTTGCGTCACACCTCAACCCGCCTCAAAGCCAACGCTGATTGGACGTTCGTTTGGTGAACGGCTCCAAATTTTCTTTAACGGAGAGTAGCCAGACTGATCTGCGAGTGAAACCTTGAAAGCTCGCGAGATCAGGATGGTCTCACGAGGCTAGGGCTGAGCCACATACACGCATAGTCCGGCCTGGCTACGTAAACAAGAGACTGGAGAACAGCGCAGAGAGCGGCGGTGAGACGTTATACTGTAGTCCAGCTAAATATTACCTTTAGTTCTTCACATCACTATTTTTTTGTTCTGTCTAAAATATTGAAATTTTGCTTGTTGATACTTTAAGCATTTTAACTGGTTATGCCCACAAGTGGACCGTTTGTAGTTCCCCCTCATCAGATTCATGATCACTGACTGGGCAGGTTGTAGCGTATAAAGTGCAGATTCTTTTCTTCTTTTTTTTTGGTACATAATACATTTATTTTGTGTTTTCAATGTGTCCCACATACAAACAAGCTGTTTCTTGAAGACTTTGCTTGGATTCTTTATGGCAGCTGATTTAGATCAGAGACTCATTAAAATTTGACATCACCTCACTCCTGCTTGTTATGTGTTAAAAAAGAGTCGTTTTGACTTCAAACCATTATGCTGCCCACGTATGTTGGAGATTAGATCAAACTCGGCAACATTAACACCTTAACAAGAGTTGTCAGCGTTGTTTTGTCTCCACTTCACAGCATCACATAAAACAAGTCTCACATTAATCACAGCAGCCAATTCGTCAGATCCTCGGCTTTGATCGGCTCCCCAGAGATCAAAAGAAAACGAGTGTTTCTGGTTGCTACAACAGTTTTATTTGAAGAAAAATAGAAACCAGCACCTGAGAGTAGCATGTGTTTTAGCTGGAGGTGTGACAGTGCTCAGAGATCCTGCATTGGTACGCAACTCAGTTTGGAAATAAACATGCATCATATGTGTCTGTACAGATGCATTAAACAAAACAAAAATTATATTTTTGCTTCTTTTATCGTCGACCAAAGTATCAAAGGACCAATGATGGGAAGAAAGCCAAGAAAGTTAAAGGGTACCTATTGTGAAATATTCCCTTTATGGACGTCGTTGTACCACCGGCTGGGACTCAGCTGCTTCTAGAAACAATCCAAGTGCTAAAAAAACATCCAGCTTTTTTTTTTTTTGGAAAGAATATTTGTTAGCGTCTGTAAACAAGCCGTTTCACCTTAACAATCCCAGCCAAGCCTAAACCCTAACCTAGCAACCCAAGCAAAGAAAAGCTGTAACATACAAAGATTTAACACATTGCTTTTTTTATCACATCTTACATTGACGTTAGAATTATTAATGGAATAAATTGCATGCACAACTTAACATTGGCATTTATACATGCCGAACAATGTGCATCCTTATACAGAACTACAGCTGAAAAGACACAGACTGTCCGAAAAGGTTTAATTAGTAGCCAAAGTGGAAGTGCGTCATCGTTCCCCATGATAAGTATTGTCCAAACAGTAAGAGCCTGTATGCTTGCTTGCTAGCATAGTTAATTAAGCATAGGGAGCTTGTCCCTCACTGGTGCTAAAGAGCCATAAGAAGTCCCACAATCCTTTAAGTAACATGACGTATAAGCACAGCCCACCTCATGGAAATTAACAAAAATTTGCAGAAAGAAGCAAGCTCACACTTTGTAGTTCTTTTTTGGAAGGCTGTAGGTCCAGATTTCATCCATGTGCGTTTCCGTTTTGCAATGACGTCGTCATCAAAGGTTGTCCGAATTCGGCACAAGAACGGGAAGCTCCTTTCCTCCCCATGAGAAGAGCTCTTACTGTTGACCTCATGAAAGGTCACGGAGGAGGAGCTAGGAACAGGAGCTGGGGGCTATAATTAGAGCATTTCGGAAACAGCCAGAGACGACTAACGGTTAGCATGGTGCTAATTTGCATCGAATATCCCATAGGGATGCTGGCACCAGTAGCATATTGTTTTTCTCAGATTCTTCAAACTTAAAACAACCAAAACGTTTGCTGAAAGCATCTTACACAAACCAACGCTATAAAAACATAATACCACAGACAAATGTTTCTAAGCAGTTGAGAAGATGTAACAGGATAGTTTAACACTGCAGAAACATGGCTTTCAACGTATGAGCTCTCTCTAAGGTAACCCTGCAACAGGCTACTCACGAAAAATTCAGAAAGCTTTGATGCATCTTTTCTGGTTGCAGGAGGCTTCACTTCTTCAGCCATTTTTACATGTATAACGTTCAAGTGTGAACGTTACGTTGGCGTGGCGTGGCCAGCTAAACCTTATCTACATGAAAGTGACAGAGCCCTAAAACGCCTCATTCAGAAAGGAGCTCAAAATAAATTACCGGTAAACCAGGGAGGTAAGATATCATTATCTGGGAATGATTTGTGCAACAAATGTAATGAACATGTTTGTAGAGCACATCCTAAATGTTTAAAAGCATAATCAGTCACCTTTAAGATATTCAAGTCCAAGTCCTAAACTTAAACAAGTTATTTAACTTTTTGGATTTTAGCAGAGTATTAACTAATATTTCCAGAATAAATATTAAACGACGTTTCTGTTTTCCAGAAAACCAGGAAGAGGAACTCAACTTCAAAAATGTCAGAAAGCCAATGCTGATGTTGCTATTGAGAGTAAATATCAACCAAGACACATGAGACCATAGTTTGGGAAAATGAACAAAGTCATAATAAAATACACATTCTTCATTAATTGTTTGAGTTAGGGTCAAAAACAAGTCACATTGTTGATTCACTGTCCATAGATTTCAGCCCACATACTGAAGTACATTAGTTTTTGAGCACTTTGTAATTTGTTCAAGCAAATTAAATGATATATGATTTTATCCAACTAGTGCTCAGTAGCATCATCTTTGTTTCTCTTTTCCAAAATAATTGGATGTTGATATACTTTGTAAGTACTGAGAATACTCTGATTACAATTTCATTTTGTTTAAACGGGCATTTTCTTCTTCTTTTGGCTTTTCCATTTCAGAGGTCGCCACAGCAAGTCCTCTCTCTCCATCTAACTCCATCTTCTGCATCTTCTCTCACACCAATGTTCTCTCTCACTCATCCATAAATCTCCTCTTTGGTCTTCCTCCAGGCTCCCCTGTCTGGCAGAACCAGCCTCAGCATCATTCTACCGATGTGCTCACTGTCCCTCCTCTGTACATGTCTAAACCTTCTCATTCTGGCCTCTCTGAATTTATCTCCAGAACATCTTACGAGAGCTGTCCCTCTGATGAGGGATCCTGATCCTATCCAATGATCCTTTTCAATGAGAACCTCAACACCTTAAACAGACTATTCTTATCTTAATTTGTCACGTGAAAACAATTTTAATTGTAAGAACAGAAAATTCTCATAAGTTGTTCCAGTCCCTAAACTATAAAACTGCCCAAATCTTCTGACATGGTGATGAGGTGGGCATATTATCATTTTATTCATTTTACTGAAAAATCACTTCCATATTTACATAAAGACGTCATAGATTGTCGTCTATCCTACTGTTTTTTACTCATGGCCATTCCGCAATAAAATGCCTGAACATTTTGCACTGACATCCCGTATGTAACATCAACACACCCACTGGCAGCACTCACGTCACAGAGTCATTAACGAGTCATTAACGAGTCATTGGTCCAATTAAAGTCCCAAGTTTTGTCACGCTAGTGAACTTTCTCAACTCTTAGGTCTTAACATTTCTGACTTAAGTCAACACCTCTGCAAAGTGTGAACCAGAATAAATCTGTTACTAAATAAAAACAATGAGAAAAATATTCTCCAATGTGAACTAAAGCAACGGAAACAACAGTTTAAATGCTCTCTTGGAAACATTTCTTTACTGGACCGATACTGATCTTGTTAGTATTAGTATTAGTATTATCACCATTAGACACACCAGTTCTTGCTTATATAGTGACCCTCAAAAGTCAACACACCTTTTATCACCACCATCTCATCTGGACAAAGCAGGCAGCTCTGTGAGGACCATCTTCTTTGATTTCTCCGGTGCATTTAACACAGTTCAGGCTGATTTGCTTTGTCAGAAACGCCTGAAGACTCTGGCGGAGGCCTCGACTATCGCCTGGATTAAAAACTACATGACAGGCAACGGTTTTTGAGACTGAAGGGTCGTGTGTCTAACCAGGTAGTTAACAGCACAGCAGCCTGCACTCTCACCATTGTTTTTTACACCTCAGATTTACAGTACAAGACTCCTGTCATCTGCAGAAATACTCAGATGGCATCAGAGATCAGACAAGAAGCTAAGTAGGGTTGAGATGGCGGACCGCTTTGTGGCATGGTGTGGAAACAATTATCTGGTCTTGAATGTGAATTAAATAACGGAGATGATTGTAGATCTCAGGAGAGACAGGAATTGGTGAAACACTCTTTTCATTATAGGAGAAGAAGTGGCGGCGGTGGAGGATTATGACTACCTCTGTGTTCATCCAGACAGCTGACTGGACTGAAAATGCAACAATGAAGTTGACCGATACCTTTGCACGCTGAGGTCCACTTAATCCTTTGTAACTTCTTTACAAACCATGTCTTGCACTAAGGGATGCAAATGAACAATGTCAGGAAATGTTTACAGCCACACTTCATCCCTTGTTAATCGGATTTATTATAACTGATTTATCATCTAATCTGGAAGAATAAATCTTTAAATCAGATTTTTTTTTAAAAAAGGTGCAAAAAACTTATGAATATAAGTATAATTTTTCACCAGATTTCTATATATTTTTCTGTTTAATTACACAGGATACATATGTGTCAAATTAAGGGTGGAAAAGTTTTAAAATTATTTATTGAGATCCAATTCCTTTCATAGGTAAAAACCTTACAGTTTGACTTGATTTGCAGGCTACAAACCTAAGTTGAGGGAAGTTTGTAACTGGGCTCTGATATTTTCAGCATGTTTTTAAAACTGATGTTTTCCACAGAGGAGTGTTGTCACATCTCTGCTGCCATCAAGACTCCTATGGTGTTTGTTATGCAGGTCTGATTGTGTTGGCGGGGAAATGTGTGAGCTTGGTTTGCACTTTGTTTTCTGTTTCTTTGTATCAGTTCTGTTAAATTAGGTTATTTTAATCAAACAAACCCCAATAGAGAACTTGGATGTCTTATTCCCAGTAAACAGTGCTGACAATGGTTTTATTTGCTATGTCCTTACTACCACATAATTTCTGGAGTTGACCAACACTGTAGTGGTCCAAAACAGTTTATTTGACAATAGTGAGCAGGTCTTCTGGCTCTGGTTTACTGAGGAGCCTAAGACATTTTTGACATGAATGCATGTAGTATTGCACATGCACTTTTACCTAATCTTGGATTTGACAAAAACAAGATGATATAGATGATACAATTTCCCAAGATCTAATCAGATCTTCAATCTTACTCACTGGGTCCCTCTCTAAACCCAAATTGACCACATTACACGATCACCCAACCATTTTAACTCAAACCAATCAGTTTTACCTTTAAATACATTTCCCTTCATGTCTTGAGTGGTATTCATCAGAAAATTGTTAAAACACCCTTAAAATATGAAGCCATTTCTGCAGAACAAGATTACACTTAATGTTAAAACTATTCCACAATTTTAAATATACTTTTTAACAATTGTCATTAAATTAAAGTGAATACATTAGTACACTCTTACTTTACTTTTCCTGCTTTGATTTTAAAATGTTCAGCAGCAATGCTTTGAATGTGTCTTATGAATAAAAAGTGGACTTATACCTCCCAATCATCACTGCAGATTTATTTAAAGCATCTTGATATTGCCAATTTACAATCTAATGTGGTAGACAGATTAAGAGGTCTTATCTTGAAAAAACAAGACACTTAGATCCTACTATTTATAGCTGGAACGCAGCTGAACGTATCAAAGGATTGTGCTCTGGTGCCCAAAATATCATTTTTGTTTCCACTGGCCTGATTGAGTGTTATAACTGAGTGTCAAGACAACATTCTTCACACTTTACAGCCCCAACAGCAGCAGCCTGGACTGTTTACACAAAGCAATTTGGCTTCATGGATTGTTGTTGTTTGTGCCAAATTCTGACCCACCATCTGCCACTTCAGCTGAAATCAAGATTTATCAGACCAGGCTAGATATTCCCCTCATTCTCATTCTCAAAGTCCAAGTTTCAGAGAGCCTGTGTCCACAGAGGGCTGCCAACCACACACACACACACACACACACACACACACACACACACACTGGACAGAGTGGATGGGGGAAAATGACTGGTAGTCTAATATTGTAAGTACATGGTCCTTGTTGCTTATTTAAATCAACATATGTATCTACTAAGAGGTTAAATACGGAAATTCACTTTTGAAGTTTCTATTCAGCCATTAACATAAGTTTCAAAACTCCTATTCTTTTTGTACTTTGCTTCTAAGGAACCATCTTTAAAACTTTGGCATAATGTGACACAGAAGAGATGCATTATCCTTCAGAGGATCCATTGTCTGTCAAATTTTTAGCAGCTACTATTTTTTAATAAATCATCTTGTCTGGGATGGATGGATGGATGGATGGATGGATGGATGGATGGATGGATGGATGGATGGATGGATGGATGGCTGGCAATAAAAAAGGTCAAATTTTTTGGAGATTCACAATAAAAAAGAATGGAATTGACTGGAGAGGGACAACTATCTCTAATCAAATATCTTTGTTTAATGTCCATAAGATCATTATTGCTTAATAATATCGGAGACCAAAAGTTTTTTTTTTTTTTTTTATGTAAGAGATAAAGAAATGAGGGACCAGGGCCTAGAGCCAGATTATTGATTGAAAAAAGTGGATTTCTCCCACCAAATCAAGTCAGGGGCCAGTCTCAGCCTTAAGTGGAGGATAAGTATCTTGGTTTTGTCATTCTGTAAGACAGAGATGGATTCATGGATTGGGGCTTCGTCTTCAAATTACAATCATCTCTGCTCAGACCCACACCTGTGGTCATTAGAAATGCATCGTGACTAAATAAATGAGATCTCACATACAAGCGATGAGCTTGGAGTGGAACTCTGGCAGATGCAGAGCCCACTGGAGGTGTTATTTATCCCTTCTGGCCTTGTAACGTCTTGGAATCCTACAGAGTAAGCTAGAGAGTATTGCTAGGATGAAAGAGAGATTTTTGGATTTCCATCTTAGATCAGCTGCTTCCACAATCTCAATTCAGATAAACAAGCGGGGATGAACAAGAGACTGAGTCAAGAATTTTGCATGGAGCTGTCTGATTATAGTTCTGGAGGGGGATGAAAGAGAGATTTCTGGGTATGCTAAGAGGCCAAAACATCAGGAACCATGAGGACGTAACATGTCTTTGCTGTACTTTTAAATCATTAAATAAAAAAGGATGAAGACCTCTGTGTGCGCTCTAACTCTAAAGAGTCATTCAATAAAACTACTTCCGTACCATTTGCTACAACTTAGTTGGAAAGAACAAGCACAAGATTTTGTTTACCAGGTTACAAACGAGAAACAATTTTCTATTTCTAACCAATATGCCTCTCCACAAGACCAAAATACAACACTTTTCTACTGGACTCCATCTTTCCAAGCAACACTTTCGCTGTTTTAACTCCCCTCCAGTTCCTTTTGCTCTCCCTCTTTTGCTTCATCAGTGAGAACGGAGAGCAAACACTCTTGAAGCATACGTGCGGCTTTACTCCAAACTAACGAGGCAAGAAAGACCGCACGCAGCCGCAACGAAATGAAAAGTGAAAGGAACGGCTGAAAGAAATACTTTCAGATTCAGCTCCTGTCTCATTGCATCTCCTAACAAACAAAAAGGGAGAAAATGATGTGTGCTTTACTGGGATGGCGGGAAACACTCCATACGCCAGCAGAAAATGACATCCTTTCTTCAGACAGAAGGAGTAGCATCACAATGTTGTCTCTGACAAAGAGCATGTTCCTCCACAGTGTCCTTTGACTGTCAAACTGATTAGACGAAGACTTTATACTCACTGTTTCTTAGAAAAACGTAAATGAAAAGGTTTTCCTTTGATAAAAAAGGCAAACTCAATCCGAACGTGTAGGAATCTTCAAATATCTATAAAGCCTAATTTTTTTTTTCTGTCTTTGGATGCGGGAATCATGTCTGAGTAGAGCTTTTGGCTTCAAAGGAAATGCAACGCAGCGTCAACGCCACGTTAAGACATACACCTTGTGCAGTTTGACATGTTATTGCCTGGCGTGAGTCGTTGCTTGACGTGGATTCTACAGCATACACAGGATTTTGTCAAGACCCTTTAGCTACTCAGCTATGACAGCTCATTAGCACGTTATGGCCTTGAAAATGTCAATGGATTTCTTTTTTTAGGTGATGTGTTGAAATTTCTGTAAATGTACAGTGTGTTATTTATAAAACCTTGAATAATTCACAGTCTAAGCCACACTACGCATGAGTTTTTCACAAAAAGAATGTCAAAAACAGTATGCTGAACTTAAACCTTTCCACATTTTCTCACCCTACAACCATAAGCATCCAATGAATTTTACTGACATTTCATGTCATCGACCAACATAAACACATGGATAACAAAAAAAAAACATACTTTTAAGTTTTCTAAAACTAAAAATTGGAAATTTGTGGGGGGATTGAAGTGGATATAAATTCTGCATAAATTACTCTGACACATTTTATTGACCAATCAGAGATGTATGCAAGAACAACTCATTTCGCAGGGTTGTCTTTTTTCCTTTTTCTTTTTTTTGAACGTGACTTTAAGGGCCATAACAAATAACAATAAGTCCTCCAGACACAGCAGCAGTTTTTTTTTTTATTTGATACATTTTTTTATGTGGCCCCTAGTGGCCGTTGAAAGTGGATTGACAGGAAACAGAGTTGAGAGAGAACGGGAAAATCCAAGGCCAGGTGTCGAACCCGGGACAGCCATGTCTTGGACTAAGGTCTCCATCAATGGGTTACGAAGCCTATATTAATAGTTTCAGACAGTTTCAGTATGTGAAGAAGAACAAAGTATAACTGACATATTTTAATTGTTAATTTTTTCCACTTTATCCATTGAGTGAAAATACCAGATTAAAACAAAGGGGCATCAATGACCTCCATGATTCCTGTCCAGTTCCTTGGAGCAGCAAACTGAATTTGTCTACCTCCTGCTACCATGTGATCCCCAGCAGACTTTGAATTTACAGGTTCCTCAAACAAAATTCTCCTCAGAGCCTCATTTAAGATCAGGCCCGGCTCTGCAGATCCTGCATTGGTCACACTTCAAAAACAATTTTCTTTCACATCGATAATCTGAGTTTAATCAGAACTTCAGTCATTGCTGTACCATAATAAAATATGAGTTATATGTTAAAATATTTTATGAACATTTTTAACATTGTAAATATAAAACAGTCTCCCTGACCAGGCAAATACAAGTAGACATTTTTTTAAAGAAAAAAAAAAGGTACAGCCAGATAATTTCCATTGACTTATGCTATTGTATTTTTTTAAACAAATAAAACGTCCCCATATGTGTTTCAGTTTTTCGGCCATTCTTTGATAACATAGGCCAGTTTCTCCAACAGATTATCTCTTTCACCCACGTACTTGCAAATTAAATCAATATTCTGTAAAACCCTTTCAATTTTTAGTACAAGCACCACATTTGCCAAAAATGAAGTACATGTCCAAATTACCCAACTGAAAATCCAAATCCAAGATGGCCACCATTTTCTAGATGGCGGTCATTCAATAATTAAAAATCAGGGTAACATTTTACAATAAGGTACTCAGAATTTGATTGAAGTCAGTACTTTCTGCAACACTATTGATAGAGAGTCCATTTTTCTCTACGTTAAAAGCAATTATTCTTCTAACCTGCAGGAGTAAAAAAAAAAAAAAAATCAATATTGAAGAGTCAAGCTTCTTTATATAGATATCCAGCAGACAGTTTTGAATGACAGCATCCGTACTCCAACAATGCCCAAAATGGTGTGCACTACCATCTTCCAGTATTGCTGGAGTATGGGGCAGTCGCATAGACAGTTAAACAGGGTGCCTTTGCATTTAAACATCTGGAATGTCGGGGGACCATTGATTCAGTGTTTCAGGTGTAATCCAAGTCCTCATCGGCCATACTTGTAATAGTTTCAGTCTTGAATTCATTGATTTAATACTTTTCTGTTATACAAGACATACTGTTCTACAGTATGTCTTGTTTATCAGTATTCATCGCCGCTAATCTGTTGGTGCTAGACTGTATTATAAGATGGAAAATTAAATATAAAATAAATGTGCTTCTTTTCCAATTCTTTCACCTCCAGGTCTTCAAGGTGGGAAAGTTGTGCTTCAGATGCAAATTATTGATATTTGGCTTGAATAAAGTACACATAAACTGCATGTACTTGAAAAAAAAAATGCTTCTTAGAGATATCAAATTTTAGACACAGTTCCTCAAAGGTCACAAATGTACCATGGCCATGCCCTATTTTCTTAATCCCTTCATACGACCAAATTTTAATACCTCCACCTGGCCTTCCTGCTGATGAGAAAGGTCCACTACCATAGGTTAATGAAAAAATGTAAAGGATGGCATATCCTTGTTATGAAATTTTAATTCTAAAGATTTTTATTCATTTAGTAATTCAGATCATTTTTTATTTGAAAACTATGATTTTCTAATAGGTTGCTAATGTTTCAAAAAGTTTTTGAATTTCTATTTTAAAACCTGCCTTTAAAATAGATATTCAAAAATCGCCTGACTCAATTAATGCAAAACATTTCCCATTTACTAACCAAATTAAAGCCAACCTTATTAGTGAAGACCTTCACTTATATGTGAGGATTTTAAACTGCAAATGTTAGCGACAAATTCAATGCAGATTGCAGTCTACAGTATTGACACTTCCATTTTTTCCTGCTATTCTCAGAGCTGTGACTAAAAAGTTAATCCAATCAATGCAACAAATGGATGAACTCAGTGTGCCTGTGTGAGATCCTCCCTGTGACCACTTGGCCTTTGCTACATTAACTTCTTTTTTCCCATAAATAATGACACAGAGTCAGCCAAAACAAATGCCAATGCCTCATCTCACTAAATGGCAATCTATGTTTAGGTTTCGCACAGGAAGGCGAACCATTAACCACCATTCATCTGCCGATTGGCCACGGCGCTGGAGTCTAAGCTGATCAATAAATCTTCCTTTTACCCTCCAATGGCCTTGGAGGAAACCTTCAGCGCATTGATAAGTAAAGCTCTAGTTTTCTCACATCTGCATGCAAGCTGCTAAAAGCCCAGTGAAAAATTGTCTGAGGAAACAGAATCTTTACTTTGGAACAATCCTCACTCATTAGCGGGCTTACAGCCGTGGTGGAGCGGATGAAACCTCCATCAGAACTGGGCTCAATATGAACCAACTTTGTAAACATATGAGAAATTAGCTCAGAGCCCATTATAAACAAGTGACCATATTCACAAAAATAATCCCAAGACTAAAAGTAGCTCTTAGTGGTGTCATTTTAGGAAAAATCTTAGAATTTCCTGAATTCTGAGATTTTCTTAGAAGTTTACCTCGATAAGATAAAAATTGTCCACAAAGCATATTAGTCCTTAAGAGATTCCTGAAGACGGGTTCAAATGGTAAGATTTTAAAATTGTTTGTCGATTTTCAAAGCCTGAGAGAGACATAATGATAAACGAAATCAAACGTATAGCAGGTTTGCTCGTATAGTGTGTGGTGTCGAACGACAAGCACAACACACCACTCACAAACAGATTTAACTCAGCATCATTCTGGTGTCACATAGGAAATCTCGCAAAATCTCTCAAGATTAAGCTGGAGTTTAGCGTAAATAAACATGGACGACAAGGATGAACAATGCCAATAGTTTGTGGACTGAATTTAACAGAGAAAATACATTAAAAAGGCGTTGGTTAAGGCGAACAGGAGCTCTGCGTTACCAGACTATATAAGGAGGTGAGTTGTGCATTTTATTCTCTGGGTTTTCCTCAACAACCTTTCTGATTGGCTACACGTCACATTCAACAGTCTGCGTGCTTGTTTGTCCTCGGGAAACATTGGGCCTAAACAATCCACCATGTTGAATATCCCCAATTTGAGGCCAGAGCGGTCCTGACGTCCTTCCGAGCAGACTAGGTCACACTTAAGTCACTCATAGGTCACACTTAACACACGACAGGAACACCTTTTAAGATTGTCTTAAGAGTAATCTTAATAGTCGCCGCATCTCGGAAGAGGAAGATCGAGGCGAGATCGGGCAAATATCCTGATGCTGGAACCAGGCTCCAAGTGGAAAAATTATTGGAGTAGTGAGGAGGAACAACAATAACACAAATTGATAAATACTGAGTATCAAAACATTACTTCAAATGAATGCCAAAGAATAAAAATTTGTTTTGAGAAGCGATTTAAAATGATCCAGGCTGTGAGCAGATCTAATCTGGAAAGGTAAATTGTTCCATAGAATAGGAGCAAAAACAGAAAAAGCCCGGTCTCCTTTCCTCTTAAGTCAGGCCCGAGGAAGTGTCAGTAGCAGCTGATTATTTGAACGTAGGGTTCTGGACACAGACTGAAATTTTAAAAGGTCCCGAAGATAAGGGGGAGCTAACCCATTTAAAACTTTCTAAGTTGATAAGAGAATCTTAAAATCTATTCGATAAAAGACAGGCAGCCAGTGTAAAGAGGCCATTATAGGCCTTATATGGTCATGCTTCCTGGTTCCTGTAAGAAGCCGTGCTGCTGCGTTCTGGATCATTTGAAGTCGTTGCATCTGTAATTTATCCATGCCTCTATATAATGAATTACAATAATCCAAGCGAGATGTAATGAAGACATGGATAAATCCTTCAAAGTCCTTAAAACAAAAATAAGATTTAACTTTTGCTAAAATCCGCAGGTGATAAAAATTTAGGCTTTGCGCAGCGTAAATATGTGCATTTTGCACACGTATTATGCTTCTAGTGTAAATGTATTGACTAATTAAAATGAAAAGCTAACCTAAGCGTAATTAATAAGTTTCAGAGGCCCAACGGGTGAAATCTACGGGCTCTGGTAGTATCATAATTTTATCGAGGAAAAATAATCACGAATAAAAAGAGAGAATAAAAACTATATTCTTTGTATATTTTTTGAGTTTGTTTGTATTATTTACAGAAAGTCCTTTCAAACATTTTAGTAGAATTGAAAATAGATGCAGAAAAATACAGAAAATACAAACTCTAGACAAAATAAGAGGGGAGAAAGTATTCTTTGTGTGGTACATGATGATGTCAGCAGCAAATAGATGTATTGCTCTGCACTTCAAAGTCCGCCTGTCTGTGAGTGCACATTAACGTCAAATAGATGATAGAGTAAAATCACCAGTATGGAGAGTAAACATAACAGTAACAAAATCAAAATAAAATTATACGGATGTCAATAAGATGCGTTCAAACATTTTGATGCAGTGTGACAATTATTACATTTTGCAAAGTTTCATCATGACACATATTTCTTAATCCAGTCTAATTGGTGGGTTTCTCTCCTCTGATTACCAGAAGCGAATTTGTGTTGTTTGTTTTTTTGTTTTTTACTTGTGCTATCAATCAATTACCGCTCTTAAAAGACAGCGCCATACCTAGCAATGGCTCAACCACACCTCCTCACTGAGATAAAACGACTGTCGTCTCCCAGGTCAGAGTCGCTCTGAGCAGGTATCTGAATCACTGCTCATAACATGTGTGGTGTCTGGTCAGACGGCAAGCACCACACACCTCACACTGCATAACTTAACACTATCCTAAGAGCCATCCCCATGATCGGGGCCTGTCAGAAGAGCAAAAATCGGGAAATTATCCCGTTGTGTGAACCAGCCTTTCCACATCGCTCACGTCTTTTGTTAAATTCTGTTGAATTTTATATATATTTATTCTAATAAAAAGAAGCTTGACCATTTATTCTCCAGTCCTCTTTCTTTTTGCACAACGTTCAGATTATTTTATGGTGAGTTGCATTGACTGGACAGAAAATGAGTGAAAAGGAGCTCAACTCCCAAGAAAAAGGTGCAAAAATCTCCAGAAAATGTACAATCATTCCTAACTCTTTCACTGCAAAAAGGAACTAAAAGTAAGTTTAAAAAAATTAAATCGGTATATTTTCAAATCTTTGATTTGAGCAGGTAAATAAGACTATTTGCCATTGGAATTAGTATATTTACCCCTAAAATAAGATAATTAGATATCCTGCACCTGAAATAAGATGATGGAGATTAATTGTTCCTATTTATAGTGAAAAAATCTAATTCCTCTGGCAAATTGTTTATTTACCTGCTCAAATCAAGAGAAAATAAAGTAATTTCAAGAAACCTTTGATTACTTTTGCAGTGTTGGAATTAAAGAAAAGTGCCCTGAGACATGCAGAGTGCTTTACAAGCAAATATACACAAAAAAGACAAAACTAATAAACTTTAGACAAGCTCAACTCAATCGGCTGCAAACATTCCTCCAAGACTTTTCCAAATGTATTTTCCTCTGCTCCCTTTTCCAAAACAGGCAGTTTGCTTTTTGTTGCGATAATACAGACATGAAGTTTCCCTAAAGTCCTGAATCTGTCTTGTTCCCATTCTCCAAAAGTGGCGAAATGTTATTATTCATCCCGGTACTCCTCATCATCACTTCCAAAGATGCACTCAAGCAGCACAGGAAAAAAAAAACTTTTCCTCTGTTTGGTTTAAATCAGGAGTGGAGAGGAGAAGAAAGGAGGAGAGAGAAGAGGATTCAGAGGAGAGAAAACCGATAAGGGAGAGAATTGAAGAGAAAAAGAATGAAGGGCGATAAAAGTGGGGAGAAGGAGGATGGAGAGTGAATGAAAAGGGAAAGTGGATAGCGACTTTTGATTTCCTTTAGTATAAAATCTCACAACAATGCAGGGAAAGAAACAACTTCAGTTACTCCTCTCCACATCCGCGTCAGCGGAGGCCACCCACATGACCACAGCTGACATTTAAATTAATGCAGTCAGACACTTTTCTCCCGTCATACATATTGGATTCTGCAGCTGCCAAACATTCACAGATGTGACAACAGCTGTGCTTTTTTTCTGCATCAAATTAAACACACTGAACGGAGCGAGCGCGTTATAACTAATTCATTTGGTGTCTACACTCGCTTTTTATGAAACAATTAGTGATGGAAGCACATTTGTCGAATAATAGAGTGGCTTGCGATCACTGGGTGTAAAATATCTGTCCGTCATGATTTTTCGTAGATTAGCATCTTCTGCCTGCAGAACAGAGCGGCACAAGCTAGAGCGGCACAAGCCAGAAGCACATCTTAGAAAAACAAAAGGGAATCATTTTATTAAATATACCCCTTAATAAACCACTAAGGTCACCTATATATCGATCGCAACTCCAATATGTGTTACAGCAGTTAGTGCAAAGCATCCACCCATCCCGAGAAAACCCACCCATGCACAGGGAGAACATGCAAACTCCATGCAACGCCAGGCCAGGATTTGAACCCATCCAGGATTTGCTTCAAGGCGACAGTGCTACTGTGCAGCCTGAGTGCAAGGCATGTTCTGCTTAATTATTCAAGGTTTTCTGCATTCAGGAGGCATGGGATGTTATTTTTTTTTAGTTTGTGCATTAGGGGCGGGGTAAAGTTGAAAAGCTATCAGACCCTTGAAAGATTTTTCTTGTTTAAGGCAATCTTCTACTGAAAGGAAACTCAAGAAACCATTTTCTCCTTCGTGGTTTATCTTTTAACTCCAAAAAGCTATACAGCGTCTTATCTTTGATATCTTTGCACTGTAGTTTGTTTGATATTTTACACACACACACAAATAAGATCATTGTGCATTCCCAGCACTTTAAGCCATACCTTTAATGTCTTCTGGCCACTTTTGTGAATTCTGAAACTACTGAGTTGGCAAGGGGGGGTTGAAGGCAACCAAACCAGGGTTAGACTTAATTACCAAGGAAGGTGGCAGCACCACAACAAATTGACTTAGGCCACTCGATAATGGACAGTTTATTCAACCAGTTAGGCCCTGAGCTCCAAGGCAAAGACATACCAGACGTGTTGGGTCATTTGACACTCGTCAGTTCTCTGTAAAAACACACATTGAACTGATCATGCTGAAGACAGAACAGAGCACTGGATTTGAACCACGATAATTGGCCTCACTGCCAGTGATGCTTAAAAACAAAATGGCCAAAATGGAAAGAGGCAAAAAAAGGAGCATTGAGCAGGTTTGATCAAAATCTCATTCCGATCTAGTACAGCTCCGTTAAAAGATTTCTTATTTCTTTTTAAGTTAGGACTTTTTGCTGGTGGTCAAACATTGACAAGCTGTATGTCACACTATGATCCTATGCAAAAGGCAAACAGAAAGTAATTATAATTTGAATGAGCAGCAATAAGTAAATAAAGGGAGTGGGATGTAAAGAACTTAAGTTTTTACTGCACAAAGAAAAAGGCAGGAATCATTTTAACCACCTATGTTTTCGCTGCATTTACCAAATGTTAAAAAAAGAAAATTGCAGGTTAGAAATCTACTACAAAAAAAGGTACTAGTTTTACATTTACATATTTTACATTTACATGAATATGTTCACATTTTGAAGAGAAAAAAATATCATGCATCTCAAATTTGTTTATAATTCAATAATATCACTTTGTACTCGTTTAGGGATAATTTTCTGTTAACTTAAGCTGTGCCAGATTTTAAAAATCACCGACATAAGTTTCTAACTAATGAAAGTGGGAGTAAATCCTTCATTCAAAGTAATTCTGATTATTAAATACTAGAGTTGGGGGGAGATATATAAAAGTATAAAAGCCACAAAACACTGGTGATCATAAATAGATGTTAAATTAAGAAATGAAGCTACTGTGTGTGATTTATTCCCCTCTGGGACAGGTCCCTTAGGCTTTACTCATTAAATATCTCTGACTTTTACATACTGCTTCTGACTGTGAGGTCATGATAAGTATTTTACAGTGTACACTGTGGTAAAGTATATATATATATATATATATATATATATATATATATATATATATAGGTGTTGTGTATATATATATACATACAACACCAGGTGTTAATCCTGACCACAGCTTTCTCTTCCTTCTTGCCTCAAGCAAGAAAATGGAGAAGTTTACTTTGTAATTACACCAGATAGGTTATAAAGTCTTATTCCTGTGAAGGAATAAACATTTATAGTCTCATTGCTGGAAATTAAAGCTTTTATTTTTATGATGAGAGTCTCTCTCTCTCTCTCTCTCTCTCTCTCTCTCAAACATAGCAGCTGAACAGGAAATATCTGCTAAAGAAAAAAGACTTGAGGCTCAGCGATTGCTGACATCAAGACCCGGTGTCGGTCTCATCAGTGGAAAATGCTGTCAGGTTTTAGACTGTAGGAGGAAGCTGGAGTACCCGGAGAGAACCCATGGACCCACCTAACCACCAGGAGAACATCAAACTCCATGGAGGAAGACTCCAGGCCAGGATTCAAACCTAGGACCCTACTGCTGCAAGGACACTGCGCTTACTATCATGTCACCATGCAGCCCTGGCAGTTCTGTGTTTCTATGAGTCAGATTCAGGACATGGACGCAATCAAATTACTCAGCTTTAAAGTTTAATACATTGACTTAGCAAGAAATATTACCAAATGTGTTATAAACCATTTCATTGCTTTCATATACAGTTTTTGTAGAGCCAACAAAAAACCTAGAATAACTAGAATAATGAGAAAATACACAGTAAGAGACAAAAAGATCAAGAGCAATGTTTATGGACCACCTGAACAAGACACCTCTGTTCCCTTCCAACTCTGCACCACTTTTCCTTCTCCCTTTTTACTACAGATCTTGAAAGAAAGACTGATTTGAATAAAATATTCTTCGCGAGTCAAGTTCACGAGCTGGGATATCAAACAGTCTTTGGGGAAACAGTTCAGTGTAGCATCGCTCTAATTGGCTGAGCAGGCTGTTATCTACATACAGCTAAACAGCTTGAATTCACCCAGTGCTGCTCAGAGGGAGGCCCGATCCATATCTATCCCCTTCATTCACAGTTTAATTCAATTGGAGGGCAATTATCGACCGCTGCAAGGCTCCAAGATCCTCGTCGGTTTCAGTTCCCATCGGGGAGCTGCGCTGCGCGGGATCCCCCTCCTCAACCCCCGACTGCAGAGGGTGATGTTTGTGTCGACGCGCAGCGTGTAAAACAGAAAGCAAACAAGCAGGAAGGATCTGTCGGCAACAACCTGGTGATTCAAAAAGGAGCCGAGCCGAGTTTGTTTTGCAGAGAGAAAAATGTCCGGCGTGTTTGTCTCAGACAAACACTCTCTTGGAGAGGACTGAATAAAATGTTTTTCCGTTTATGGCGCCCCTTTGACAGCCAGCCAGCTGAATTAAAATATTTCTAAAGAAAGCCACCGACAGAAAGCTGGATTTTCTCATTTTACAGTTCATGTTCTGTAATTTCTTTGGTACGCAACTGGATTTTAGATAGGACATTAAAATAGTCTTGACTTTATTTAAAATGCATGTATGAAGGGTGATCAAAACTGCTGCTTTCACATTTGAAAAGGGTAAATGGCCGTTTTCCGCTGTTGCCAGCAGTGGACTCCATTTATTTATCCATTTCAGTACCTGCGTACTCCTCCTTGCAAAGTGAATGAATGTGTGAGAAGCTGTGTCACAACTATGGACAGAGAGCACATCCATCAGAGACAAACAAGACATTATGCATGGGGCGGTTTGAGGCCACATTATCCTTAAGAACTACTTCTAAATTTAGTTCAGCAAGTTTAAAATGAACTTATGTTCCTACTTGACCACCTAAATGACCAGCGTTCTCATAAACTTCTTATTAAAAAAGGCTAAACTCCCAAAAAACTGCATCTCTCATTCACATATTTTATTGTTTTAGTGATCAGAAAGCAAAACAAGTAAAATGTTGACTGAAAAGCCTTTCGATGACATTTGCAATAACTTTTAAACCAACTTGATAACGTCACGTCAGCACAAACAGGTTTGGACTTCGAAGTTTGTTGTTGTGCACTAAAACCTTTTAGCAAACAGTTAAAACTTTGCAGTAATACATTATTCAAAAATTCCGAAGATAAATAAAATCCAGTGATGAAAGTTAAACTAAATATATATATATAATTTTTGTAATAAGGGAGTTTAAACGCCTTATTTATTAATAAAATCATGTTTGATCATAATTGTTGTATATAATCTTACATCTCCTCCAGAGGGTACAGAATGAAGCCGACCTTTTTTTCAATAGTTTCTTTAGCAGAAAGCAATGTGGGAAAAATGTAAAAAACATATGGATGACGAACCTAATTATCTTCACATCACAACTTAGCTTCATCTGCCTTCTCTGCCCCACTGCAACACTACAGGATAATTCCTGCCCTCAGCCATCACCGTCTATAGCGACTCTGGAGAAACCAGTTTCCACAACATTCAATCTTTTTATTGGGATTATTAAAATACTTTTGAACTGAACACAATTTCTAATTGAATTCCATTATATGTTACCTTCAATTCTTATGAAAGGTTGTGGTGAACACAGATATTTTGAAGAATTTATTGCAATAGATCCTGGTGCTGGTCTTATGAAAGATAAACAAGCAGAATTCAAACCCTTAACCATAACCCTACATACTGATTATTCATTATTTGTAGAAAAATCCAAGCAAAGGTTGAGCTTGCAGCATAGTGACAAATGTTGGGACTGCAGACTGTATAGCACTGCTTCGACAATTATTGTGCAGGTTTGTGAAGCCAAAGACAAATTTATCCATGTCCTGTGATTACTGTCACTGCACTTACTAAAACACATTGCAGTCCATTAGCAGCGGGACACACTGATTTTTCATTTTCCTGCGTTGGCTTTCTACCGCAGCACATTAGATTTGAAATAAACGATGCCTGCAGACTTTAACTGCTGACACTATATATGCAGACAGGTACAGATAAGACATAAATGTTCTTAGTGCACAGTTCTACATAATGGTGAGTCACGTGGTTGCATGTGAAGACAGCCGTTGGTGGTCCCAGAGGTTTCCAGATCCAATCCTCAAGCACTACTGTCCAGAAACGTTTCAATGCATCTCCCTGCACCAACAAACAAGAATCAAACAGCTGAGCTACCTCTTCCCCAAAATTCTGCAGACGCCTGGTTATGAGCTATTAATTTATATTCAGGTGTGTTGGAGCAGAAACACATCTAATAGGTGATCAGATAGTAGCTCTTGAGGACTGAAGTTGGAGAGCCATCTCTTAAATTCACCCAAAAACCATTTATCCTAGTTTGAGTAAAATCTCTCACCATTTTACGATTTTGGTCATTTCGTACCTGAGCTACTCCACTACAAAACTAAGACATCTGCTGTTGGGCGCCTTCATATATGCCTTCGGTTGTAATGTCGAAGGAGCAAACTAACCTGAAGCCGACTTACGCCAATGCTAAATGTACAACACCAAAGTTGCTCTGCTTTATTCTTTTGAGTAAACTGTCTGGGGAAATGCCAAATTTGAACACTTCGATTTTCTGCATTGATATCTTAACCATGTTTATTATTTTTATCCCCAATACGAGATGCTGGGGTCATGTTTTAATTTAGTAAAACTATTTTATGATGTCTGCTTCATCTCACACACACAGGGTATAATGTCTTTCCTGTGCTGAGTATAAATAACAGAAAGACAGAAAGAATTTAAAATAATAGTGTCTTTTTTTTATTTGTAGTAATTGGTTCCAGTTTTGAACAAAAATAAATAAATCCGCCAGACGTCTCTAGCTGGTGCGTCCCAAGAGGTGTAGCAGGTAGTGCGAACACTTTGGAGACCTTTAGTCCTCAAAGCGGACGACCCGGGTTCGAATCTGTCCTTTGCCACATGTCTCGCCCCTTTCCTGTCAGTCTACTGTCAATAAAAAGCAGCCCACTAGAAGCCGCAAAAAAAAAAAAAATAAAATAAAAAAAATAATTAATTAATATCTACCATATTTTTCATACTATAAGTCACACTTTTTTTCATAGTCTGGCCGATCCTGTGACTTATAGTCGGGTGTGACTTGTATATCAATTTTAAATGGTAAATCATAATGACCAAGTTGAACCAAGTAGTAAGCATTACTGTCTGTAGCTGCAAGAAGGCGCTCTAGGCTTGTGAAAACTTTATCCTGCTCCTGTACCACTTAAAAATGCATTAACTTATAGCCAACAGACACTGAACACATGTTTGTGAGATGTTTTACTGTTTCAGTATGCATTAATGCAGGAGAGCGTTGTGTGGTGCAGCTTGAAGGACCCAGACCGAGACAGAACCTTGTTATTGGGCATTCCGTAAAGATAATAACAGCTAGCCCTAGCATAAAGGTCTGTTGTCTGGGTATTTTACAACTTCACTGATGCGCGCCAGCTTTATGTTGCACTGAAACATTTGTGTTGTGCTGTTAGCTTAGCACGTAGCACCATTAAACTCACGGTCTAATTTCAGCACAAACTTTCAGCATAGCGGCCCGTTACGTTGAAATGTGCTGACGAGAACTTCCCGGGTTGCCGTCTCTGGCTTGTTATGCTAATTTACTCCATCCAATCTCGCAGGTATGTTCCATATTATTTAGCCGGTTGTGGATGCAGCTGGGTAATTGAATGAGTCAATTTACCAGATTAAATGTCAGTTTTTAGTCTTGGATTTTGTGAAATAAATTTCTGGTACGACTTATAAATGTTTCTTCCTCTTCATGACGCATTTTTTTGACTGATGCGACTTATATTCCGGAGTGATTTATAGTCCGTACAATACGGTGAGAGGAATGAATATTGAAATGTCTAGACCATAACAAAACATGGTACCGTTTTTAATTCAAACTTAATAGGTGAAAACCAAGATAAAAGCCAGTGTTGTCTTGAAAGGGAAGTAGAATTGTAGGTAAATGTGCTGGTAAAGTGTACAGACAGCAAATGTACATGAATATCTGCTGATTAACACAATCAAACATGTCAAGAACTTGGGTAAGTTAGCGTTGTATAAAAAGAGTATAGAAAACATTATTACCAACATATTACTGCAAAAATATACATGCAACATAATTGATGGCTGCCTGCAGAGATACTTGTTGAAACATTTCTCCAGGCATCTGGAGGGGATTTATAACTATTGTTTTAATTGATGTGGACCAAAAAAAGCATTTCTGGTCATTACATCTGGTTGTTTTAAAATTAAATGTTTTGAATAATCTATGTTATATTAGCACTCAGAAATCAGAAAATTTTTTGATACTAAAACCACATAAAAGTGAACTGTAAAGACCAATGCATTATGAAATAATGTCACTGCAATATTGATAGGTCAAAGCAGTTCTAGACCTAAAAGCAACTCATTATCCTAATTTCAACTGGAAAACAAAAACTCCTTGAGTATTTTGCAAGTCAGTTTTGAAGCAGACAGGGAACAAGTCTACTTGGTTGGTTTCCTGCATGTCTGCACAGAAAAACCTTGATTCTGTTGCCTAAATTATCTTTGCAGATGTGTTAAGTTTAGGGAAACATATAAAACCACTTCTCCCTTTCCATATATCTGAATGAAACACAAACATTTCAAAAGGAATCCAGGCTCAACAAGTCCAAAGCATACAGCAAGCAGAAATGCCATGGTCATTTTAAGCAGGTGTTTGCATCACTCAAGTTTCTGTCATCAGTGGGATTTGTCTGAGTCTCTATTTGAAAACCCGAATATTCAATGAAGAATCACAGACAAACATCTTGGATGGAAACCAGGTAGGGTGGCCCCATTTTACTTTATATCCGACGCTTCAGCTTCTTTTAGCTGTGAGCTGCAGCTGAAAGTTTGCAAACCGAATCCCTCTTCTTAGCTCGGGATGCTTTTTTCTCAAACAACTGCTGGGTGGGTTGAGAGAAACCAACAAAGCTTTCTATATTTCAGCAGTGGATGCGTCTCGGGGTCTCCTGCTGCTTTATATCCGTCAAACACGCAAATGCTTTACAGAAAACAGCACAAATGCTTGTACGTCTGTGTTGCATTTTGTCTCAGCGAGGCACAGCGACAATAAAACTGAGCTCCCATGACGATTGCGAGCTCTCTGCATAAAAGCACCGAGCCCCTTTCTCTCAGAGAAGTTGAGCTTTACAAACGGCAGCCATCTCAAACTCTCTGAAGGAAGAGAGTGTGCAGAGATTCACCACATTCACAAATACACAGACAATAACACTGAAGTTGGGGTGTAATTATGCACAAACTAACTACATTTAAAATCAGGAGGAGCTGATAGCGACAAAACGGCCACAGCACCTAAAGTGCAGCTTGCATTTTCTGTTTTAGACAACATAACAGATAGATCAAATCTCGAAAAGGCAAAATGAGACAAGGATAAAGAGGCAAAAGCTACTTAAAGTAGTCAATAAGTGAGCACAGTCCAACTTAATTTACACCTCCAAGAGAACAGATGTTATAAATTACACTGAGAGGGATGGTAAAAGCGAAAGAGATCAAGAAAAGAAGTCTTACTTTGAGTAGTCTTCATTGTCTCGGTCACAGCGGGAATCTTTGTGTTTCTCCCACTCTTTGCCATGTTTGCATGTGGTCAGTAGAATAATATCTTCCCCGTTGTGGATGTGATAAAGAGCGTTTCGCGTCTCTGAGCCGATGCCGGTCAGGTATCGCTTCCCTTTAAAAACCAGCTGGTATTTCCTGGAAGGTGATGCGTCGTTCAGTGCCAGATAGCCTGTAGACCCTCCTTTAAGCGGGTGATCTTTGGAGAAGAGAGGGATGGAGATATCAAAGTTTGGTCTGAAGTTGGCCACGTCTGCGCTGGCCTTGGCCAGCATGGACTGGCCCACCTCGAATCCCAGATCCTCTGTGTAGTCTGGCCAGGTGCCAGAGTACAGGTTGAATATGAGGTGGTTCCTGCCATCATTCCACGTTGGCAGGCTGTGGATGCGGGACCTGACGTTCTGGACGTACTGTGCTGAGAGCTGATCTCTGTCCAACGTGTCCACAGCCAGAATGAAAAGACAGGCCCGGGAGTGGTCCGTGGTATGGAAGCGAGACTCCCTGATGGAGGAAAGGATCTTCTGGTAGGTCTCTGAGATTTCATCTCCTCTCTGCGGAGGGTAGATGTAAACCCTGAAGCCCGACTGGCAGCGGGAAAAGTCGAAGCAGGTTTCCATGCGGCAGCGCTTGTTCTTGTAGATGTTGTCTCGGATTGCCCGTCGCTCATGAGGAGAGGTGTGCTGGTGATGGAGCTGAGGGCTATCCTCCTGCATTGACAGACCAACACGGGTAAGGTGATCAATATTAAGGCAAAAGATCATATACATTGTTGATCTTTTTCCTTTATCACACTCTGACTCAGAGGTTTCAGGACTTTGTGGACTGATGCCAGCAAAAAGCAAATCCTGACCAACATAGGGAAAACCAAGGAGCTGCTGGTGGACGTCCGCAGGTGCAGATCCACCACACTGACATCAGTGAACATCCAGGGAACTGATGTTCATTGCTCAGTTTGTTGTTGGGTTTCACCTGAACAATAAACTGAACTGGAGTCACAACACAGATGCTCTTTACAGGAAGGGTCAGGGCAAACTGCCCGCAGAGGAGAATAAGATCTTTTGCTGTGCAGGGAGCACTCCTGATTACCATTTTTGATGCATGTTGGAGCAGCAGGTTATCTACAGCTGAGGAAATGTTTAGATAAGCTCTCCAGAAAGGCCAGCTCTCTCCTAGGATCCCCCATCGACTGAGTGCAGGTGGTGGGAGAGAAAAGGACTCAGGCAAAACAGAATCACTCTTGGATGTTGCCTCAAACGCCAAGACGGGGGTATTTCCACTCATTTTCCAGAACCATGAGTCTTTTTGACAAGTTTCTAAACGTTTGCAAAGCAAACAAATTTTCTGGAAGGAGCGATTTCTCTGAAGTTTCAAACCTGGTCTTTGGACGACAAATTTTGGTTTTTGATGATCTGAGGACTCGAGTTGGAGTCGGTGGCTTTTAATCTTTAATAATATATGTAGGATCTTGACCCTGCAGGCCCCTGAAAGTTAATGTCAGGATTTTAACCTGGATTCTAAACCAGAGCAAAGACATTGAAACTAGAGTATTTTGAGCTATTCTGCCTGTTCCTGTTTAGAGTCCTGCTGGCAGGTTTTGGACCAATTCAAGCCGATCAAGAACTTTTTTGTTGATTCAGTGTGTGACAGTAGACTAGATAAGGACATAACAGGATAATACCTATCTCTGGTTGCTGTTTTGACATCAGATGTCTTAGTTTTGAAGTATTTCTGAAATGATTAAAAAAATGTTTGGGAAAAGTTGTTTTTTAGTGACTTCCAAGAAACAGCATCTAAATTCTTTAAAGTTGGCTTGAACGTTCAAAAGTCCAATCTGTAGCTTGATCACAGGGATTATACGCTCCAACCCTTAAGGTAAAATCTCTGTTTTTGTATTGCTACTCATAACATACTAGACTCGTTTTCTCTGAAGAAGTCAAACATATCGGTTTGTGCTTCGAGTTTGGACACTAAACAACATACAGGCAGCTACGTTGTTGTGATCAGGCAGTTTGTATGGATGGCCAGCTGCGTATTTTCATGATTCAATCAAGACATGGTCAGATAATAAAAACTTAATTTAACAGAAGAGAAGATACAAATGTTTTGAAATTTAATATTTTGAGTGATTATCATCTTACCTTCAGAAAATAACTGTGCATCTTACTATGGAGAAATACATATTAGTTTAATTAGGACTATTACGACGATGGAAGCAACAAAAGAGAGTCCAAGTAGGGCCAAGACCAAAGTGGTACAAACATCATGTCTAGATATTGTTTAGAAGTTTGTGTTTAATTAAATAGATTCAGACAATCAGCCTTCTGTGACAGTGATCCTCCCCGGGAGAAATATTTATTGTAAAAGGGAAAGTGTTGATTGGCAATTTTAAAACCTCCACCTCAGACAGTTTCTTCCTGTCTCAGTATCACAATATTGAAAATGTGTTTGGAGCTTTGCAAAAAAAGAAGCTTTTTTTAACTACCTGCTTGCAATTACTTGGAGGTTTTTGTGTTTAGTCAGCACCCACGTACTTCATTTTGGCAGAGCCTTGGTAGGTTGGTTCCCATCTCCAGCAGTCAGTGTGATGCCAGCCCATCACAGGGCAACACAGACAAAACCATTCACGTACACATTTAGAGTGACCAGTTAACCAGAAATGTTCATTTTACCAAGCTGCAAAACTCCTACATGCAAGTAAGCACATGCCAACTCATTGCAGAAAGACCTCTGCTGAGACTTGAACACAAGTAGATTGTGTGATGCAACGTCTGCCAACGACCTCTCCACCATGCAGTCCAATGTTTGTAGCCCTTAGCGTCATGAGACTCCAGTTAATGACATTTATAAATCTGATCTGACTTATCGGGATCAATCAAAGATATGCAAACTTAATAATGTCAACTTTAACAGAAATCCGAAAAGGTTGGTTGCATTCAGATGTCCAGATGCTGTATTTAGACCTAAAAACAATGCATTTCCTGTCTGGCAAACATTTAATTTATTCTTTTATCATCTATTTGCTTATTCCTACTTGAGACAAGATATGAGGATAAAACCCAACAGATGTACCACATTTTACCCCTTAGTTCCTCTATTCTTATATTACAGTCTTATTTAAATGTTTTAGGAAAAGTTTTTTCCACTTTGCTAATTCTATGTAATCTTAATTTCTCAGTTTAATTGCTTTATATCTTTAATGGCAGTAGGTAACTCTTATTAGCTCATCCTGCAGAAGTGCAGATGAGATTTTCCTCAATGCTGAAGCGAAGAACAAAGTCCGAGTATGGCTTACACCAAAGATAATAAACCACAATGTCTAACTTTAAATGCTTTACACTCAAGGCTGCCCCATGGAGAAGCCGATGCACATTTTTATCACAAGAAGAATGTCTTGTGTTTAAATCCAAGCAAGGACATTTTCTGCATACAGTTTCATGCTCTTCTTGCGTATATTTGGCTTCCTCCCAAAGTTATCCATGCATTTCAGGTTAACTCGTCACTCTAATGTTGCCCTCAGATGTGATGGCACTGCAATCACTCCCTGCTTAATCAAGGACAGAGGTTAACGTTCTTCTTATAAAGCCATTAATGACACTCCCCCTTGCTTATGTTGGAGATCTTGTTACCCAACAGCCCCACAAGAAATCATCACTTCTGTGATGGAGGCTTTTTAAGTGTTTGTGAGAACTTCAGGGGTCCAAAAATGGAGGATTTAAGGCCCCTGTCTTACTACTCCTGAGTGACGTTTAAAATCCACTCTCAAGCCATTTTTTTTAAACCAACTTAGATTTTTGAAGAAGAAAAAAACATTTAACCCTTCTTAATGTTTCTATGTATCGTTTTCATATTTAATTGGTAGCCATTTTCACTATTTTGAAAATAGCCTGACTTATGTGTTTATTGCGTGTATTGCTTGACATCCCCATTCACCTGAAAGATGCTTCATTGCTAAAGCTGAGTTGTTTGTGGAGTATTTTATTGGTCTTGGTTGTGTTTAGATATTGCTGAGTAGCTCTCTGGTAAAAAAAAAAACAAACAAAAAAAAACTGCTTGACAAACTTCTAGATAAATGCTTTTCGCACACATTGATATATGCAAATATATTCCTATGGTTTATTTGATAACCTTCACACTGAGCTTAAAATTAGCTTCACATTTAAAGAAAGGATATAAAATTGGCACATTAAATGCTTCATACATTATTATCATATTAGTAGTAGTATTAGTTATCTAGAGGAGGCAGGTATAGATGGAAAATAAATTCCAGCACTGTCTTAGTCGAAATCTTTGTTTTCTTTCATTGCTGAATTGAGTGAATGTGGCCATGGTGACTCAATGTATGAAAAATAAGGCAAGGCAGTGGAAATGCATGAAAATATCAACCTCTAAAATGCCTTTTAAGGCGAAATAATATTTGTATGACATGTCTGTGCCACTTGGTGTAAAGAGTAATATTTTATGTCATGTCGCCTCTCAATCAGGAGTGCAACCATGAAAATGGAGTATTTATTTTTGACAAATACACTGAAAATCAAATGTGGCTTTTTAAATGCTGTTGCTCACATTTTATCTGGAGTACCATGGAGCTCCTCCTGATATGAAGTGTGTAAGTAACCAAGTGTTTTTTTGGGGTTTTTTTGGTTTTGTCTGGCTGGATGTTGCTGTTAATTAGAAACTCGGGCCTGGTGTGAGACTGAAACAGGACGTAAATTCAGTACCATGCTGAAAGAGGTGTGAACTCTCCCATATTAAAACAGGAAGTTAGAATACCGGCAACAGTAATTAAGCTAAGTCCACAAAAAACAATGGAAACTAAACAGATCCTAAAGCATTTTAGGAATTTGCCAAGAATTTGGCCTCAGTGTCTGACTTTCTGGATGTTTATAGTATCAATCTTACCCAAAGACTTTTCTGAATGGAACCCCTTGATTTAACAATGAAGCTATTTTTGTTTCGAATTTAAGACCAGAAACAATTTAGAAGACAAATAATATTTCCAGAAACAAATTGTTAAATTGTCAATACACTGCTTTAAATTCATTGAAACTTTAATTCATATATATGTTTTTCATACAGTTTTTTTTTTTTTCTCGTGCAGTACTTTTGAAAAATACGCCACATGAGCTATTTCAGTATTATAAACAGTGCTGCAAAGAGTATTTGCTTTCTTACACATTTCCTTTAATTTCCGGCCCTGTTAATGTTAAATAGGGATGAAATTTTCATTTTATATCAGACCAAGATACAAAAGGTAGTTTTAGACAAAGAAATCTATCCACGCCAAACTGGCCTTAGGTGAATACATAATTGCCCCACCCTGTTTAACACCAAATTTACTTTGATTGTCTTACGTTTTTGGTTCAGTTTCACAAGCAGCACCTACACCTGATTACTGTCCGATCTGCGATATCAAGAAATTATTCAAAACAGAACCTGTCTGACAACATGAGGTGGCCTCTAAAGTTCTGCAGGTCAGTGATCATTATTGAAAAATATGAACGCGAGTGAGCAAAATTTACCAAGGCAAACACCACTATGGAGCAGACTTGGAGGCTAATATGAGCAGACGAAGGTGGAGCTTTTTAAAGGTGTGCATCTCATCACATCTGCTGTAAAACTAGCAGCATTTCAGAACTGATGGAACCATGAATTATGCTCTCTACCAGAAAATCCTGAAGGATAAATGTATGCGGTCAGTTCTGTCATTTGGCTTATTAGTGGAACGATGATCCAAAGCACTCCAGCAAGTCCACCTCCGAATGAGTTATAAAAACCAAAGTGAGGCTTTTGGACCGATCTAGACTAGACAACGTCTGTACTTTACTCTGATTGAGATGCTGAGGCATGACCATAAAAAGGTTATTCATGCTTAAAAACCCTTCCGTGTGAATTAATTCCAGTGTCCTGTAACGTTGCACCTTGGCCAGGTCTTTATTGTAAGTGAGAATTAGTTCTCAACCGACTTGCCTGGTAATCAATAAAATCAAAACATCTGTGCAGAGAACAGTTTGCCAAACTTCCTCCACAGAGAGATAAAACACTCATTGGCAGCATTTCAGCCAATGGCGGCAAAGCCAGTTACTCTGTTGAGAGGGTATCATTTTTTTTTTTTTTTACACAGGGTCAGGTTGCTTCGAATAGCTTTTTATAGCTCAACGAATTAAATGTCTTCACTTTGCTCCTCTTTGTCTGACAAAACAGATTTGTTAGACGATCTGAAAGAGTCGAGTGTGACAGAAAAAAACTAAAATATGAAGAATGTGTCCTGGAAATACTCTGTCACAGCACTGTAGTTGAGAAAAACAGAGTATTTACTTCACTTTGACCATTGACCTGGGTCATTGTTTAACAGCTCATTTTAAATCCGCCTCTTTCTGTTCTTTGTTTTCCAGTAAAAATGAGTCCCCTCTACCTCTTGCTCTCCTCCTTCCAGGAATGGTTCTAGCAGCTCGATCAGCTCCGGCCAGCGTCTGGCCGGTCTGGACGGGAGTCTCTGGGGCAGGGGCTGGGGCTGGTAGACGTCTTGCCTCTGGTAGTAGTAGTACTGGTAGTCCTGCTGGTGGTACTGGTGATACGGGGGAATCTGCTGATTATGGTATTGCTGCTGCTGGAACTCCCCGATTTGCAGACCCCACAGGTAGATGAGGAAGAGAAGACCGGCCACCACAGACACAAGCAGGTACCGCTTCTTGGCCTGCATGTGTGCTGTGGGATGAAGGAGGAGGAGGAGGTGGCGGGTCTCGAGGTGGGGAGGAGAGAAGATGAACGGCGGAGTTACAGAGTTATGGAGGAGAGAAGATGGCAGAGTTGGGGGAAGAGGAGGGGAAAAGACAAAGATGAACAACAAGGAAAATGATAGAGAGAGGGATTGAAGGGAGGCAGGTGTGGGACACTTCTCTAGCCGCAGTTCAGCATTTTGAGATTTTTGGTGGTTACTGAAAGAAAAAGGAAAAACTAAAACATTAATCAGGTTTTCATTCAGTAAAACAGTATGTCTGACATGTCAAGGTGCAAAGATACCCTAAAACTGATACTTTATGTGCAACAGATGCGAATGGAAGGGAGTGAAGGGTGGATCGATTTTAAGTCTGCTAAGCTGTAAAACTGCATCTCCAAGTCCCGTTATATAATACTGATTAGTTTAATGTTGAACATAGTAGACAAGAAACTGAATATATGACCAGTTTAAAAAATTACAGTAAAAAAAAAAAAATCTAATTAAAAGTTAACATTAAAAAAATTCTGGGGACAAAAAAACTATCCCAGAAACAATAAGTGGAAAACAAAACTGCAATAAATTAATAAAGGATTAAAATAAAATAAATTAAATTAATAGTTTTTGCACTAAATCCAGTAGAAAATAAACAAATATATCAATTTATACCATATTTTGTTTAATTTTAGAATAATTTAGAATGATTTATATTTTTAAGCAGCTCGTGTGATTGTTGGTTTATTTATTTGTCTTTTCACTTAATATGTATTCTATTCTGACCGTTTTAGCTCACCATGAGTTGTGGCAAGTTTAATTTTGGTTTAGTTGGGTTTTTTTTATCATTACACAAAACAGATCCCAAAATCAAACAGTAACTTATAGCAATAAAAATAAATGTGTCACGTTTACTACAACATTTTTTTGCGTCATCGATGTGGCTAACTGCCGTTCTGCGAGTTAAAAGTGTAGACTTAAAAATCTGAGACCTGTCTTACTTTTGCACCAGTTTCTACGGAGGTGAAGATGAACTTACCTGTTTAAACGAAGCTGTTACGGCTCCAGGGCGGATCTGGCTGCGCGCCGCTCTCCCCTCCAGCCTGAGCAGGGCTCCACAGTTTGGAAACACATTCTCCATCAACCCGCTGAATTACACATCCATTCCGGAACCGTCTGGGCTCCAGTAAACCCACGTGTAGGAGCGCATCACTGAGCTCGGTCTGCACCAAGAAACCAATTAAGGAGCGCTGCCTCCATCCTCCGCCGCAAACTTTTCCCGACCAAAGAAAACCCCCGGTGAGCGCTCCTCATGCGTCTCCCACCACAGGACGCAGATCTCTCTGAGCGGCGAGAACTTGCGAGCAGCATCCATCCAGAATTAACGCAGCACCTTCGTCTCCAATCAGCGTCTCTCCCATCCCCTCCTCCCAGGAAAATATTACCAGCAAACTTTGGATGAACGGCTGGAACGGGAAGCCGCGCTCCTCCACCTGCGCGCTGCGCTCACGCCGAGAATCAAGACAGCAATCACCGTGACAGGTAAGAGGGACGGTCACCAATAAAGCCCCGTTACAGGAGTGGCTCCGGGTCCCAGTCAACAGGCAGGCGGGCAACGGTTCTGGGTGAGGTGAAAGTGAAGAATCAGATAGACATCATCGGCGTTCGCCCGTGTTCCTCTGGGCTGCTCCCTGACGAGCAGCGGATTCCAGCTGCGCCTCATGTTTCCATGCTGAAATCCTCAGCTGGATCTGGGCTGCAGCATCCAGCAGCATCAACAGCCTCCTCCAGCTGCAGCAGCATCAGCAGCAGCAGCGGCGGCGGCGGCGGCGCTGATAAGCCAGACGGCAGCAGGCTGGGGGGATCGGAGCATGCCCGGGACGTCTGTTGGCTCTGATAAGGTATGGGAGCTCACCATTCACCTGCACCGGCTCCGTCTGCACATGTTCAACAGGGAGGATGTGAGGACTACAGCAGATAGCACAAATGTTTAACGCCTTAATCAGATTTACATTTGTTTTCCTTTTTTGCTTCATTTAATGATACATTTATGATATTCTAATATTATTTAATTTCTGTAGCGTGCTGCTGGGTGTTTGAAGTTGTAACACAGAACCTAATGAGGCAGATAATATCTGTGCATGTGGGGCTTGTGTGCGTATTTGGATTATGATATCCTTGATGTTCTTCCCATAACCTTTAGAAAATGTATTTTCCTGAAGTGTTGATCACATTAACTAACGTTCACATAAAAAAGTAAAGAAGCTCTTTTTATAAATTGTCTGCTGAAAGTGATGAATTTCAGCACCATGTTTTCCATTTGTCCGATGCTTTATCTACTTATATTTCATCTGTTAACTGCAACAATATCTGAAAGAACTGAATAGATTAGATCTAACTTATTTCAGGGAACGTTCCAAGATATCAGATCTTGATCCAATAAATGCTGTATCAAACAGCGCCATCTTGTGGCAGAGATTTTGTCTTCTTCTAGGATTCTGATGGAGATCTAGTAAAAACTATGGCCAATCGTTTTTCACAAACTTTACAGATTAGGTGTTTTTTAAGCTCTATTTCACAACGATTTTATTGTAATATACACCAGATTTTGTAATTTATCAGTTGGATTAAGTTCTGTGGACTTTCCTGGACGTATAGGACCGAAATGTCAGTGTTTTGATCCCTGTGCCACTGAGATATCACTTTGGCCTTGTGAAACTATACTCTGTCTTCCTGAGAAAATTGTTGTTCGTCTGCAACTTGCTTGAGGATTGCTGGGCAAAGTTGCTCCTTGCGGATATTTTTAGCTCGTTCTTTATTCATGGTAGTGATTTGAGGGGAACCTGTGAGTGAGACTTTTGTTTTGAGAGACAGTTTTGGCCATCGGTGGTCTCAAGATGCTTCACCATTAGCATGGAAGTGGGCCAGCGGTGATGTTAAACTTTTCTTTTCGAGGTTTTCTTTCTTTCACCTTCTTTTTGTTTATAAGCCGATGTGTGACAAGTACATTTCTCCACTGTGAGATCAATAAAGCCCTATCTTATCTTATCAGTCACAAACAGTCTGACTCAAAATGAATGAGAAAATAACTTGACCCCAGGTCCCCTGTATTCCAGTCCAGGTACTTCCTGCAGTATTTCAGGGTGTTATCAATGTCTCCCTTCCAGATAACTAGCTTCTTTGCAACCTATCTTGACACCTGGCCAGTATGCGTGCAAGACTCACATCTGCTTGCTGCCACACCCAAGCAAGCTCTGCACTGGTGTTCAGAGTTTCTGTGTTTGTCTCCAACTAAATAAAGTTTGTCCAGAGTTAATAAATTGTAGTAAATTTATATATATATATATATATATATATATATATATATATATATATATATATATAATAGAAAAAAACAAATTTTCTTGATCTTTATCTTATTTGTTTTTCATATACTTACTCTTGAAAGCGACATAGACTCGATGCAAACGTCTACATTAAAACTAAAACCTGTTAAGACTGATAAATAACATTTCCTAAGGTATTTAGCTTATTGTTAGTTTTGTCTCCTGGGGGTTGTGCGTCTCTCAATTTTTCACCTTTTTTAGTATTGTATATTAGTCCATAGATTTAGCTCTTTCCTTCTTGTTTCCTGGCCTTATTTAGCATTCTGTTTATTAAGGATTTAGTTAGTTTTTTTTCTTTCTGTTAGAATTTTTTTTTCCTGCCTGTCTTCATTTCAGTTAACAGTTTATTTTTAGAGTTTGTTCATTTCTTGTGCTTTTTGTATTCTTGTTAGGCTCTGGCTCCATCCGAATACCGCTTTTGGTATCCCTCTAGCCAAAGCCAAAGCACGTCAGCAGTCGCCATGATAAGTGCTGTCCGAATAGTGCGGTCAGTAAGGAAGGAGGTAGGAAAAGGAGCCTGTATGCTTCCTCTCTCAGCATAGGAACCTCACAATGTCACTTACCGACGCTAAGGAGCGATAAGAAATCCCACAATCCTTTGCCTGACATGTCGTTTCAGCACAGCCCACCTCACGGAAATTAACGAAAGTTTCCGGAGAGAAGAAGCGTGCACACTTTGTAGTTAATTTCACGGAAGCCTATAGGCCTGGATTTGACTAGGATCATCCATGTGTGTTTCCACTGCGTAATGACGGCACAGCACAGCAATCCGAAGCTCCTTTCCTCCCCACGATAAGGTTCTCACGGTTAACTCCATGAAAGGTCAAGGAACAGGAACAGGAGCTATAATCAGACGGATTCGATTGGAGCCCTTGTATTTAATGTTAATGTTACTGCCTACTGCACACTATCATCTCAGATGATAGCTAAATAGCTAAATAGCTAAATGCACATTGCTGTAAATAAAGCCTCAAATCATCATTGTTCAATAAACACCCTATTTCAAAAAAACAAAACAACTGGACTTGTTTTTTGTAGTTGAAGACGTTTCGCCTCCTCTCCAGGAAGCTTTCTCAATTCAAAATGTCTGGAGTAATGTGGAGTAACAAGCTTTATACTACTGCCTAACAAAGGCCTTGTAATGGCTTAGATAACATGCAAATTCAACCGAAACAGGTCCATTACTAAGGGGTGGACCTGTTACGGTTTTACTTTTTTTTTTTTTTTTTGAATGACCATGACCTGGATGACTGAGAATCTTCACCAGCAATAAACACCCTACTACCTCATTGTCTGTTATCTGTGATTCTCCTAAAAATGTAACCCTTGTTCATTGCCTGTTTGTCTGTCAGTTTTTGCTTCATTATGTGTAACATGAGCCAAAGAGAAATTTCGCCACAGTGACAAATAAAATATTCTTGTCTCAATTTATGTTTGGTCTCTGGTTCTTCCTGTTTGCTACCTCTGGTTTTCCATTCCTGTTTACACTCCTGCCTGTTACTCATCGCTGTATGTTTGCTATAAATAAATTCCTTTTCTCGTTTACCTGCCCTGCATCTGGGTCCTCACTCAACTAAACCGTGATGAAAATGCTGTCATGAATGTAGGAGCCAAATCAACAATACATTTTAACTTCAGACAGTCTGTAACCTGTAAGTGAAGAAAATGTGCTTGTAATGTAGGTTGCCTGCGTCTGCAACTTTACAAAAATAAAACAACACACTTTTTTTACCACAGTTTTAAAAACCACATTAAAGGAAGAGCCTGACATTAAATAAAGATGCGTTTTATGCAGTTTTCCAACCCGTTCTCATGGATAGAGGAGCTTCTCAAAATATTTTTGATGATTCTTGAGCAATCAGCACCTCAGTATTAATAGTCTTAACTTCAGATGCTCTGCAACCAAGTGATGATTAAGACATGTATGCGAAACATAAAGCAGAACAGCTGTCTGTTTTTATTTCTAATTTACCACCAAAAGATTTAAATCCATTTATATAGTTCAATGTAAAAAAAAAAAAAAAGCAACATAATATGAATTTCTTTTGTAGAACCACCTTACTATGGTATCACCACGTGCATTTTTAATAAAAACAGCAACTGCATCAATAAAACGGATCTATCAGCTTCCTGTAGCCGTCACGCCGTGAGAATCCATCACAGGACTGACTCAGAAAGACAGAAAGTCAAGCTCACTGTCATTCACAGTGATGGCCAATTTAGCATCGCTGATTAACTCCAACTGCACGCCTGGCTCAGGGAGAAAACTTGACAAGGAAACTCACCAAGCAAAGAGAGAAGATACCGAGTCTACTATAGTGGATTTCGATAATTACCAATTAAGTGAGCACACAACTCATAAAAACAAATGATGCATCCTTTGTTTGTAAGTTATTTAATTCAAAGGCATAAGCGTTTGAATGTCTCTGTCCCCCAAACGCAGTTAGGAAACAGAGCAACGAGAAAAAGAACACACTAAACTTTTATACATTCTGGGTTGACAAAGAAAGTGGGAGTAATCTTCAGAGGAGTGCAGCCACTGGTACGATCCAGTTCCTATCTAACCCAACTCCTGTCTGTGTCCTTGGATGTGGAAACACAATAGTACATCTGTAAGCATGACAGATTCTTTTCCATGGAAAAGTTATGCAGGAGCATCCAGACAAGATATGATCAGAGTTACATAAGTCAATAAAATTTCCCACAACACTAAGCACGCCACCTCCAAGAATCATCATTAATGAAGCCTGAGCGACAAGACTAAGCCTGTGATATTAATTAAAAAGCTGTTGTTGTTTCTGTTAACTGATGAATTCAAGATTTTCAGGTTTTTCTTTTTTCCTTCTTCTCAATTTGCTCATCTGTTCACAGAAGGGCTTACAGGAAATTTTGGGCATGATCACACATGATGAAACACCTTTTCTTCTCTCACAGTTTTAAAAACCACATTAGAGGAACAGCCTGACAATAACTAAAAGATGCGTTTTATGCAGTTTTCCAACTCGTTCTCATGGATAGAGGAGCTTCTCAAAATATTTTTGATGATTCTTGAGCAATTAGCACACAGCACCTCAGTATTAATAGTCATAACTTCAGATGCTCTGCAACCAAGTGATGATTAACACATGTATGCAAAACATAAAGCAGAACAGCTCTCTGTTTTTATTTCTAATTTACCACCAAAGATTTAAATCCATTTATATAGTTCAATGTAAAAAAAAAAAAAAAAAGCAATATAATGTGAATTTCTTTTGTGGAACCAACTCACTGTGGTATCACCGTGCATTTTTGATACAAACAGCAACAGCATCAATAAGACAAATCTATCAGCTTCCTGTGATGAAACACCTTTTCTTCTCTCCCTGAGTGCAGCAGCAGACAATAGCACAACAAAAAAGCTCAAATGATAAAGCATGTGATTTAGACGGCTCATTTTAGTTTTGCTGTAAATCCTGATCACTTAACTTTAGTATGTTTACGGTTTGAACTTTTTTTCTGCTTCGATTGCGTTACATCCACAAACTTCAATGCATTTTACTGGGATTTTATGTGACAAACTGTAAGGCTTTCCGTTTTTGTGTGGTGTCCATTTTTATTGGCTGACTTTTATTTAACAAAATCCAGAAGAACTAATTACCTGTAGAAGTCACTTTATTGGTAAAAAGCTTCAACCTGCGTGTGAATTGAACTCAGTACATATCCAGCTGTTCTGTGAAGGCTTCAGTGGTTTGTTTCAGAACATTAGTGAACAAAAAGCATCATGAACAACAACAAACTCAGCAGACAGATCTTGTTGAACAGTTTAAAGTCATGTCAGGGTCATAAAGCCATATCCAAAGTTTTGAACATCTCAGATCCAACCCATCATTTTAAAATGGAACGAGTTTTGCAGGAACTGCAAACCCTCCCCTACCGGATCTCCACTTAGACAGACGGCCCTGGCATTTAAACAACAAAGAAGCCACCAACAGGCCCCTGCTAGCGCTAAAGGAGATTCATGACTCAGGTAAAAGAATCTGTTGACTGGACGAATAAACCTTTACGAGCTGCAAGAGAACGGTAACTGCAGAAAAAATACCTTCCATACGTCTTATTTGCAGCAACTGAACTTTTTGGTCTATATCCAAAGTTCTGTTAGTGGCCAAAAACACTTTGCGTCATCCTGAATACACCGTCTCATGACAAAACACGTTGGTGGCAGCAACATGGTGTTGGGATGCCTTTTATTAAGCAGGTACAGGGAAGATGTTGAGAGGAAGACAAAAAAGGTGAAGGCTTACCGACTGGCTGGACAATGACACAAAACACACAGCCAGAGCTGCAGTGTCTTCCATTGTTCATGTCTTACGGTGACCCAATCAAACCCCTGATCTTGATTATATTGTGAAAATGAATGTAAACGTGTAATAACCTTATTTTTTTCCCCTTCTAAAAACGTCAACAAATCTCTGAGGCGTTCACAGGACAGATGCGATTAATTTGCACACAGGTGGACACTAAGCACCAAAGAAAAAAGAGACGTGAATGTCACGTTTTTCCTTTCACTTCACAGTCAGGCACTACTTTAAATCCCAATAAAATACATTGAAGTTTGTGCTTCTATTGTGACAAAATGTGGAACAGCTCAAAAGAAAGGTGCTGTTTACGTCTCCACTGTACGACATGCGCTGTTTATTCTATGTATAATGAAGTTGTTTAAAAGGAGCCACTCGGTGAACGAATTTTGCTCCAAATCACTGATTCTGTCCACTTGTGTTTCTTTTCTGTTTGCCAGCATCTAAACTTGTGGCCCCTATACCTATTAGCTGCTGCCCTTTTAGGTGTTCCTCTTGTTCTGCTGCCAGAACCGGACCTTCTACAGGAATTGGGAACCATATAAATCCCGGCATTCACACAGTTGGGGGGACGGGAAACCAATGAAGGTTCGGATTTATTTGAGCCCTCGAAAAACAATGCTTCAGCAACCGTCTCGTCTCAAATCCACAGCAGCACAGTCCTGTAAATCTTTCGACGTTTAATCTAAAACACTGGCAAATACAAAAACTAGCAGCCTGTCGGAAGAGCAGGGTGTTTTCTTCTCTCTCTCTCTAATTTACTTGAGCTGCGATAACTCTGAGAGATTTGCTGCTGTCAGTGGGTTCACGCTCCATTAGGGGTTGATAAATCTGAAAGGGTCTTGTTGGTGTTAACGGAGCGGCACAGAGAGCCAACTTTGATCTGTTTCCAGTCTCAGTCCATCGCTTCGCTCCCTCCACTTCTTCATCTTTGCTATTAATCCTGGAAATCTCTGTTGGAGTGAAGTCTCCTTTTTGTAGTGTGCCAGTGTCACATGTGGGGAAAGAGTAATGCATCTAGATAACGTCAGGCCGGTGATTTTAATGAATTAGGTTAAAGCTGGACCTGTGTGCCAAACGCCCTCTCCCTAATGAAGTTGAGGAAAACAGCATGAAGTCCAAGATCGATCCATTGATTTTCTGCATCAGCTTAATCCTTGTGAAGAAAGGTGGGGAATTGATGATATCGCCACCAGTCATTGGACAAGAGGTGGGGTACCAATAGAACAGGTCTACCTACCGTCACTGGCCGACACAGAAACACACAGGACAAACAATGCATGGATACACTTCTAGAGTCAGTGCAGAGTGGTAGGTTAAGCTAACCCTGCATGTTTCTTTTATAGAATAGTGGAAACCCATGAATACATCTGGAGAACATGCAAACTCCACACGGAAACATGCCCTGTGGAAAATCTGGCTGCGAGGCACCATAAAGTCCAATATACTGTGTCGCACAACCGTAACTTTTAACTATTTATCTATCCCTCCATTGCCCTGCACTTATCCAACGTTAAACCATGGTGGCAACAGGGGGGAAACCCAGACCTCCCTCTCCCCAGCAACCTTTTGCAATGCATTCTGGGAGAACCCAAGGCGCTGCCAGGCCAGCTGGAATAAAGTCGCTTCAGCAGGTTCTTGGTCTTCCCCGGGGTCTCCTCTCAGTGGGGGCATCCTGACGAACTATTTATTTTAAATGAAATCGTAAATCTGCATAATTATGCATCGAAATCATAACTGGGCACAATTGTGCATAATTATGTGGTTCTTGTGGGTTTGTCACATAAAATCTCAGTAAAAGTAAATCAGGTTGTGCGCAGGCGTAGTGCCATAGTAGGCATTATTCCTCGATGCATCCTCTCTCTCAACCTTGCTTCCTGTCAGTTCGCTTTCAATTAAAGGCCGCTAGTGCCACAAAATAAAAATAAAAAGTTAGTGGTTTCGATATCACTGAATATAAAAGTTAAAAGGGTGTGAGCAACGGCCTCTAAAAAAGCTCTAGAGCACCCGCGGGATTTAAAATCCTTCCAAAGAATTGTCATGGTTAGCCTAGTCAGTGGCTTTTACCCTAAATTTATATCTGAATGTGAAACCCACACGTGTTAAGAAATTCACATTCACATTTATTTTTGACCTTGTTTCTTTTTTTAAATTGTGAATAAACCAATGTGGACTAGCAGTAACATTTTGGTTTGCATTAATCTTAAAACTTCACTTCTCTGCCAATAACATTTAAATGACAATGAGAGAGATTCTGAAATGGTTCCACGAGGTTTTGAGAAACACAAAAAAAAAAAAAATATGTGGACACATCAACGATTCATTGTGAATTTCTTTCAAATCTGATCTTATTTTTTGACAGGAGGCATGGGACCAGGTGATTGCTTTTCCTTTTGTCTGAGGCATGTAGTTAAAATTCCCTGAGATACAGACTATCGAAGGTCACCATGTATGAAAAGGACATTTTTTCCACGTTGAGTTGTACAAAAAGGTTGATTTGATGCTAAAGGTCTTCAAAGCCTTCAAAGAACGCAATGTCTAAATGATTTAAAAGCTTTCCCTGTAACTTAAGGGGAAAACGTTACATCGATAAATATTTAAATAGATGAAGTAGTTGGAGCACAAATGACAGATGCTAGAAATGTCTCATATTGTCAGCTTTATTCATACAGTTAGGAAGAGATGTTTGTTTGATTATAAAACAGCAACACGAATCACAAAAATTGCACAATATTGAGGAAGAAAACAATGAATCCTGAACGGAACCAATTCAGCACTTTACTTCACCTTTTCCGACGCCTTGAATTCCTTCACACGTGGACAATGAAAAACTAAATTCACCATCAATCGAGCTCCAACATCCTTGTGTAGCTGCTGACAGATGAACTTTGCAGGATGATTGTCTGGACTGCGATCTGTCTCGTTCTTTTACCCCGCACTGAACCCCGTCTCCCCAATGTCTGTGGAATTGTAACTTTATCTGTTTAATTGAATCAAGATGGCACCAAACAAATGTCCCAGCGTCCTATCCTTGACCAATTTCTCACTAAATTGTGCCGACCTCTCCTGAAGGCAAATTTTAATTCCCTTGAGGATTCTTCTCTGATCTCCACTTATTACGAAACGCCACAGTCATTTACCTCAAAACACTTTGAGTCAGTTCTTATTCATGTGCCAAAACATGTTGTTTATACCTTAGATGTATAAGAGTTCCCCTGTGATGTCGCAGGCTGAGTCCACGTCTTTCATACTGACCAGCATCTGAATCCTGGTTGCATCAGGAACGGCATCTAAATGGGGGAGCAGCTGAAAGAACTCAGTCTAAACCTAACATGTACAAAGACTTAATTTGGCTAGATAAAGTTGTTTTTAACTGCAACTGCTTCCCCTTTTTAATTGATCAGATATATGAAACGAATAGTGTAGCAGAGGGGATAATTTTAGATCAAAATACCTCGTCCCAGTAACAGCTGAGCTGGAAAGGTGTTTTTTTTTTTTTTTATTCAGTCTCACCAAAAACATTAGTAGTTAAATGTCAGATGGGCTGATAACACGATTATGTCGCTGGTTTTCATTTCCTGCGGCACTGAATTACATTTTACAATAAAGTTCCTACGTTGATAGCGGTGTTATTTTAACAGCGATGGTACTATAGCAGCAATAATAGCTGTAGCTGGCATAAAACAGACAGTATAATTACTCTTCATCAACTAGTCGAACAGCAGGAGGCAAAAAAGAACATCATTCCTGCTGTGAAGAATGCTGTCGGCTGAGAAAAAAACACCAAAATAATCAGAATTTATTCAACAGTAGCAAAACCAATTTACAATTAAAACCAAATATGTTCTGCTCCTCAGATTCAGGTTGTTATGTTTGTTCTTAACTCAGGACTAGGTTAGATCATGAAAAATAAGATTACAAATAAAGCTTAGGCGCCGCAGTAACCTTTGAGGTAAAACCGCTGCTCTGCACCCGTGGGTGAAAATGTTCATGTCACCTCAGCTTTCTGACAAAGTGCAAAGATGCATCTGGAAGAACTAAGAAACATACTTGAGTGAATCAACAACAAGAAAATAAAAAACCGGAGTCCCTGCAGGAAAAATGTTTCTGTCCCTCTTCTTTTGCTCTCCTTTACACTGCCTTAACCTCTTTAGCCGAAAAATCATGGCTGCCAAGATGTTAACGTCTCAGAGGATGCTTGTAATTGCACGACAGTTTATTGAGCAAGAGTGAGTCTTTATCATGTAAATAGTTTCATACCCCTGAGCTTGGGGAGACTTTTCCAGCTTTGTCAGATACAGATACATCAGCCATTTAAAAAAAACAGGTTAAAAAGTTGTTCCAGATATGTTTTTTTTTTGCCATTTCTTAAATAGTATGATAGAAATATGACCATTATTAAAAATCCTAGAGCTTGAGAATGAATAAAACAAGGGGTTCAACATGTTCTGGGAAAAAAACATTAGGGTTGAACCATAATTATGGGCACTAATTAACTAAACTTAATCATACGACAATATCTTTGACATGAAGCAAAATAAAACAAATGTATTTCTGCATAACATGAGATGTACGTCAGAATGTTTCCTATCCATTTGGTAATCCTAAGCAAAGTTGCCTCAACATGGACAACTTCAACAAAATTATCTCAAATTACACCAAGTTTCCTGACAGAAAAACTCTTAACGAGGGCAATATCTGTGGGCCTATGCCTCTCAATTCTACGTGAGTAAAGAAACGTGTTGGTTAAAAACAAAACTCCAAACTCTGGCAAACTTGTGTTTCTTTTTTGGAAAATTTCCACTGGCACAGATCTCCGGCTGTAATCCTGACTGACGCGAATCAGTATAATATAGTTACGGCCTGTTCTGCTCCATCTATAAAGGACCAAACTGCTTTAGTGCTTTTCTCAAATTGAAGTTCTTATTTTGTTAGAGAAATCCTATCGAACCAATAAAAATAAGATGACATGGAAGAGACTGAGATGACTTCCAGCTGTGAGGATTATTTTGCAATCCTCTCTTGCACTAAATTTTATTTTTTACTAAGAAAGGATGTGTTTAGTTTGCCTAAAAAAAATAGGAACGAGACTATTTTGTGTAAAGGATTAATTAAATATGCTGCACATTTGTTGAGAGGCAGTTAAAATGCATTTCATATATGCTTTTTCCTCATCATCATGTCTCATTTCTTAGGACTACACAGTTATTTTTGGGTAAATAATACCTTCCTTTCCCACGCCATCTTTAGGAACAGGGGAAAATTGTGCCGCAAAGCTTCACTTCATTCTCCCTCAGATTAGAGGCCAGTTACAAGCTTTTCAGTTAAGTCAAAACAAGTATATTTTTATAGACTTCTCCTATTCTTAAATAAGTTCCGCCCTGTTGTTGATACTAGCAGCAATCTACACGCACTGGCTACTTTATTGGGTACACTGTTCAACAACAATAACAAATGATCAGATGCCTTAGAGCAGGGATGTCAAACTCATTTCTATAATGGGCCACTTTGGCATAATGAAGTCATTAAAAGAGCCAGTTTGATTTCATAATTTAATTTCAATCTGAAAAACTCACACGAATAGAAAAGACAATTAGAAGAATTTTATTGATACAATATTTTAAGACTTTGGCGCTCAGACCTCGGCAGGAAACATTCACGCTGAATTATACTTCAATATGCATAAGCAGGTGTATGAGAATAGGGATGTTTCCCCCCGGGCCTGAAACTGGTGGTGAAGTGGAGATAAATAAAGTTTGTTCAGTCCATATGATGATCTGTTTGAGCTAGATGTCCAACTTGATAAACACAGGTTTGCATGAACTGTCCATGATGAGCAAGCATGAAGTGACAGTGGAGAGGAAAAACTCCCATTTGGGAAGAAACCTCTGGCAGAACCAGGCTTAACATGGCGGTCTTCTGCCGGACCGTTTTAAGGAGTGACTGGGAATTCCGTAAGAGTCCAGGAGGAATTACTCTCTGATAGGGACGAGGTTGAAGGAGGACCGTAGGAAAACCAGGCGGAGCTTGCTACGATGGTGGAGAAGGGGATGGAGGTGGGTTGAGTCATCAGAGTCCAAACTAGACACGGCGCAACCACCGCTTGCTCGCTGAGCAGAAGGCCGAGACGTGGATGTGGAGTTCTTTTAAGATGAACCCAGGATGCTGATTGGCTTTGAGGAGGAGCAGTTCAAAGCTGATAGGCTTGCGACGAAGGCGGATGAGTCTCTGATTGGATGGAGGTAGGCAATAGAGTTTCTTCAGACTGAAATCCCGCTTAAGCTCCATTTCAGTTCACATACAAATATTAAACAATGCACACATAAAAGTAACACCCTTAGGCCCAGTTTATCTGCAAAGAAAGTTGATACTGGGGTGAGTTACACTTTAAACTCTCATCATTCTGCATCACTTTTTTTTTGGACATTTCTGGGTTGTTTTAATGTGTTGAGGGAAAACGGACATCTAGTGGCAGGATGCTGTTACTACACAGTTAAAAAAATCAACATTCGCTACAGGAGACAGTTTCAGCCACTTTTTAAAATTTAATAGGACATATCCCTCCACTTTATGATATGACATACCTTTTTTGGCTCTTGAGGACCACATAAATTGCCTTGACGGGCCGGATTATAGCTTGCTGGCCTTGAGTTTGACACATGTGCCTTAGAGATTTCACAAATGATGAAGTATAGATACGTTTTTCCTGCATGTAGTCTGTCTTTTGCATTTTAAAAGCGCCTTCCGTGTTTTCTTCCTATTGTAAAAAAAAAAAAAAAAAATTTATGTCACTTTAGAGCCCAAAACATCTCTGGCAGTACCTGGAGTGAAAAGAGGTATCTGGCAAGCCAGTAAAAAAGTGCATATGCCTCTTGTTTTCTGGCATATGCTAGTATAAAAGTGGCATGTGCCACTTTAACGAATTGTCATCAATCAATCAATCAATCTTTATTGTCAACTACAATTTGCATTGTAATTGAAATTACAGTTCCAACAACTGTTCAACCGTCCATCGGGGGAACAATTTAACTGAGGCCTTGCGTGAACTGCCCAGGACCCCGCCAACGCGGTTTCCATAAGGCGCTGCCTTTAACTCTGTGAACATGGGTAAAAGGACTTTCAACTTTCCTTTTTCGTCAAATTCTTTGAAAAAGAAATACTTTGAACTAAAAAAATAAATGGTAAAACGGCTTGAGCCCTCGAAAAACAATGTACCTTAACTAGTCTGACAACCCCAAAGTGCCATTCACCCCCTGACGGCGGTGAGCTATGTTAGTAGCCACAGCTGCCCTGAGGTAGACTGACAGAAGCGAGGCTGCCTAACAACGGTACCACCAGCCGGCAATTCGGGTGAAGTGAGACGATCGGAGCAGGGGATCAAACCAGCAACTCGCCAATTGCAGGACGAACTCCCTATCTCCCGCACTACTGTCGCTCCAACTACCACTATAAATACCTTGAATTGACATATAATCAAACAAAGGGGTGGCTTTCTGTCTTCTACAACAATGCTTTTTTAAACGTACAGCGTTTTTACTTAAAATTTTAACGTATGAAAATCATAGCTTCACTGATATTATATTAGGCCACACACACACACGTGTACGATAAATGGCGGTAAGTATCTGTAGTTTGCAACCAAGGAAGAAGAGGCAAAGCTCTACGTTCGACTTGACGCTGCATGTGGCTAGGCTAATGCTAACCAAGTTAGCCGATCACCTGCTATCAACCACTCACTGCAGTATTGATAGCAGGCTGCTGCTTTCACAACACTCAGTCACACTTTAAAAGAAAACAACTAGGGCAAAGATTTGGTCATATGAATGTTTACCGTTTTCTCCGACACGTACGCGCAAAGTTGTTAAAACCGCATCACACATTTGTTTTCATAACTGCAAAAAACATCTGGTCGATAAAACCAGAATACGACATTCAGTGCCTCTGCAGGGCGTTTGATGAAACTGTGATGCCAGGTTTCCATTTTTCGCTCCTGCTGTCTCATTTGATATTAGCTGTCAGAGCTGTGATTCAAAGTGAAAACAGCACAGCTTCTTTCTTGTGAAGAAGACTTGGAAGAGCTTTGGAACATGTTCAGATCTCATTGCCAGCTGTAGTTTACCTACATATGATGTTTACGTTGTGTTTTTAATTAGTATGCAGCAAGGGGCAGTGACAGTGTCCCCTATGGTTTCTTTATCCAAATAAAGTAAAGTCACAGAGGAAAGCTTACAAAAAAAGTCTTCTTTGGAAGCTGTGTTGTTTAAATATCAATATTTCTGGCCAGATGAAGGAAATGGATCTCAGCGCTTGCGTCAAATGCTCTTTAATGGCCATAAAGAGTATTAAAATGCTTTATCTGATGTTACTTAGGCTTGACATTCAGATAAAGCCATCTTACGAATTCAGTTCTTGCAGCCTCCTTCTGTGCACTTTCACCAAAGTCCAAATTCAGGGCCAAAAGAAGTTAATTTGCCCTACACAAGATCCTGCTCCACCTTAGACATGTTGGTTTTACTCCAAGATTCTTTGCTTTTGCTGCCAAGCAGCGCGTTTGGCGGACTGTCAAAGAATGAGCAGCTGCCTCGCGGCAGTTTTTACTGTTTCCACCGTTGCTTCTGCAAAGTTAAACTCTAAAATATCCCAGCAAGCAAAACAATATAAGGAGTGGGACGTTAAATGCTGAAGCAACAGTGAAGGCCTGGTGGTCAATATAAAATGACAAGTAGTAGTTTTTTGTTATTTTGAATGTAGATTTGAAAACCTGAGAGCTAGATATTTAAAGGAACAGTAACCAAAAATAGTTTCAGGATAAATAAAGCAGGGTAGATGATGCCGTCATGTTTTTTTTTTTTTTTTTACTGCATCAAACTCTGAATCATGTCAAGATTCCTGGAAGTACTATAAAGATTATGTTTTTTTTTCTCTTTACCCTCCACACTACAGACTTCTCCATCAACTCCCCAGGTTCCCATCTTCAAGAGTTCTCAGATGATGCCTACTTACATCAAACATACATACTTCCCATGTAATTCCTGGTAAATTCATTATATTATATTGTATGAAATAAATGCAAAAGTGGTCACATTCAAGATTAAATCATATAAGCCTTATATGACGTGCAATATATGAAACAGAAACTGGAGATGATCGAATGTTTGATTTTTCTTTTCCTTATGAGTGTTCCTGTCTTTTATGCAAAATATACATATATGTTTTGCAATTGAGTAGGGTGATTTAAAAAGGTGCACATCTTCAATTTCTTGAAGATGCTAGTTTTAATAACAAATAACTGTACAGTATTATTTTTTTCTATGTTGCAAATTTGCTATTTGTTGCTGGTGCAGCTAAATTTCCTCACTGTGGGCAGCAAAGGATCTTCCTAAATCTCATTGAAAGAAGGCTGCTATTTCTCCTGTTTAGATAAAGGGACCTGACATATTTACAATAACATAATTGTCCTGCTGCAGACAGGTAAACAAGGCAGTTAAACTTGATTATTACAAGGGATCTAAAAAGCTACCTGTCTTAGCATTTTTAACTTAAATGTTTTCTTACGTATTCATCTATGAAAGATCTTTTGTTCAAGAAAATTTAATTCTGTTGGTTTATTTCTTGTTCTCTGAATGTAGCAGTTATTTTATGAGATTTTCATTATTCAGTCCTTTGGACTTGATTTTTAATTTATCTATTTATTTGGATTCTGGTCAAACACACGTCGTCTAACAGTGGTAATGGGTTGATGACAACTCTAAAGAATCACCATCATTTTGTCTAGGGTGCCAAAATGGATAGGGCCAGCTCTGAACCAATAAATAATTCAATCAGATTTGTTAGAGGCTTGGCAATGAAAACAACTGATTTGTTGCAGAAGATATTGTGGTATTTATTGTGAGCCCTCCTGTGAGCCCTCCTCGTGTTATTGGTAGCAATTTTGTAGATGGGAGGGTAGTACATCATGGAGAGGCCTACGTTCGAAGAGATGGACAGCCCAAAAGACACAAAACACTCCAGGGGATAATTGTAGATTGTGGGTAGAGTTACTAAATCTGTTCTCACAATTACCAACTTCAGTAGTCTTATTTGAGCAAAGCAAAATCTAAACAAGCAACCGCGGCCGAGTATTAAAAATCAAAAATAAAGCGGAAGTTATTTAAAGCTTTAAATACTCCATTCATTTTCAAAAATAGTTATGTGTCTGGAGTAAATCATTGCTTTGCAATGGCTAATTAATAGTTCTGTGGTGTGAATGTGCAAGTAAATAAGCATCTGATTTGTGCCCAGTTTGTTTACCCTTATACACAATGATTCATTTTATTAGAAAAGTGACAGGAAAATGTGTGTCTGAATTAAAGACGGAGGGTTCTGTTACATGTGTGCAGCTTTCTTACTGTAAGATATGATTACTTGATCCTGTTTACCATCCTCACAGCAGAGCGTGTGCTTGCTGCTTGACATGTAAAATGAGGATACTATTTCTGATCCTTTCATATCCTGATCTTTTCATATCCCTAGTCAGAGTAATGTAACATGCATGAACTCTTTTCATGGTTAGACCCCAAAAAAAAAATGTTCAAGGCAACAGCAGTCTATCCTCTAAACACCCCCCCCCCCTCTTTCTTTTTCACTCCACTGCTTCCAATACGGCAAAGATAAATCACATGCCATGAGGCCATTGATGTGAGGGGAAATAGATGGGCCATTTGTTGACAAAACTCATTTTCCCACTTCCAGGTAATAAAATACTCTCTGTTTGGGGTTTTTTCACTCCTACATATATATTTTTTTCTGTTTCTGCAGATCCAGCAGCAGGTTTGCTCCACATCCACCTTTCCTCCTGTGTCACCTGTTTGTCTTGATAAATGGTCGTGTTCGGTAGCACACATGGATGTGGGACTGGTCAAAACACACACACACACACATCCATGGATATGTGCGTGTGTAAAACTACTTTTTACTTGCGGTTAATTTCAAGATTATTTAGTTGGAAAAATTCAAAAGTATATGATCAAAAAATTATAGCTTTACATCTATGAAAGATCTATGTAATATAGCCATACATATTCAATTCAGTTCAGTTCAGTTTTGTTTATATAGCTCCAATTCACAAAACATGTCATCTCAGGGCACTTTACAAAATCAAATTCTATCAGATTATACATATTGGTCAGAAAGTTTCCTCTCTAAGGAAACCCAGCAGGTTGCATCAAGTCTCTCCAAGCAGCATTCACTCCTCCTGAAAGAGCGTAGAGCCACAGTGGACAGTCGTCTGCATTGTTGATGGCTTTGCAGCAATCCCTCATACTGAGCATGCATGAAGCGACAGTGGAGAGGAAAACTCCCCTTTAACAGGGAGGAGAACCTCCAATAGAACCAGAACCAGGCTCAGTGTGAACGGTCATCTGCCTCGACCCACTGGGGGTTAGAGAAGACAGAGAATATGTAAACTGTCCACAGCATGCAGGAGGGATACTAGTAAAGTTGTTGGTCTCTTCCTGGATGTTTTTTATATAACACATAGATCTTGTCTGAAAATGTGGAAGCTTAATCGGTGTACCTCATTGATCGCCACTGAAACAAGAGGTCTGTAAATAAACGCTTGAAGCTATAAGATGTTCATCTTAAGTTATTGACATCTATCAGTCTGAAAATGTTCACAAAGCCATTTCTTACACTTTGAGACACCAGCAAACAACACTGAGAGAGCAATATTGGCATTGTATAAAAAAATATAACAGTCATAACCATCCCAGGGTGACAGGCTTACCAAAATTGTCTCAAAGAGCACATTAACGACTTGTCGTTAATGTAGGAGTCGTAAAAGTACCATCAACAATATCTAAAAAGTTATTTATTCAACCGACATGGAAGAAACAGAAAAGAAACTGCACCCATGGAAACCTTAAACCCTGTTGCTGACCAAAAAGAATACAAAAACAATTTTAGACTTGCCAAAAAAAAACAAAAAACTTCTTGATTATCCCAAAAACCTTGTCAGAGCAAGACCATAATACAAACGTTCAAACATGGTGGTACCAATATGATGACTGAGGCTGATTTGATGCTTCAGAACCTGGACAGCTTTGTTTACCTGGTGAAATCATGACTTGTGCTGTTTAGCAGAAAATCCTAACGGAGACTGGCTGCACTTAGGTTATACCGCAAGAACAATGATTCAAAACTCCTCAGCATGGTCACATCTAAATAACAGTGATTACAATACATTTTACTGTGATGCTGTTTCACAACAGAACCACCCCAATTTGAATCAAATGATTGATCAATACTTCTGCAAAAAAAAAGAGTACGTTGAAATTCCTTCACAGAGAAAAAACGGAAATGTTACTGCCAGTTATCACAAACCAGATGGCTGCTGTAACCTCAGAGAGTAGAAAAACTAGTAATTAGATTTGATAAGCTTTTTCTTTTCCACATATAGGGACAAGTTGGTTTGGATAACTTGTTTCCCTTAATAAATAAAAGGATTTGAGTAGGGCTGGATGACAATTCAATTACAATATATATCGATCGATAGACGTATATCGATGATAGAAAAAAAAGAAAGTTTTCCTTCCTTTTGCATTCTAGCCATGTAGGTTAATATTACAGCCATAATATCCTCTCAACCAATCACAAACGCAGAACCAGGAAGTCTCCATCGCCAAGCTCCGCCCCCTTCAAAGAGCTCGGAGAGGACACGTTCTTTTTTCTTTTTAAAAAAAACTTGCAGTTTCGGTAAAAAGTTGGTTGAATAATAGGTTGAGTTTAAATTCGGTGTTCTGTATCTAAAAATAAGTCGCTAAGCAACAGCATAAAACAGCCAGGGCTGCACTTAAATTATATGTTTTGAATTTGTTGATAATTATCGATATCGATCAATATGACTTCTATTTTATCGATATGTTTTTTCTCTATATCGTCCAGCCCTAGATTTGAGTATCTGCTCAGGTCATCTTTGTCTGATATTATAATTTTACACAGTGAAGTGTGACAAAAAACAAACTGAAATAAATCTGTAGCATCCCGAATATGTTTTAACAACGAGTTGATATATATACTAACTAGAGGTTAGTAACATCCCTTAGTAAAGCGTCACAAATGTGATCTGTTTCTAGGAAGAGGACAAGTGGTTGCATAAAATCAGGAAGAGCTTTTGAAGCAGAGAAGAATGAACCTCTACTTTATCTTGCTCACACATTTGCAATTCCCTGTTACCTTCCCCAGGTGTTTTAATGTCACACAGCAAAGGCTTTTACAGACAAATGTAATTTTCACGAGACCTCCCGAGTCCCCGGATACTCTCGTAAAGATCCAAGAACTGTGTGCCTTTCATGTTAGTTGGCGCCAGTAGCACTGCCACCGTTGCCACAAAGAAGTTGGATGCCATGAGCAGGTTTGCAGCCCAAGCGTCCAGCAAGTGATAATTAGAGTCGATGATGTTTCAACGTCTGGTGTTTTTGTAGCCCAGGAGGCCTCTGAAGTGAAGCAAGCTGCTGTGTCACGACCCTCTGAACTCAGAGTGAACTTCTCTCTGTTTCCTCCGTTCTCATGGCCGTCCGCAAACTCCTTTTTTTTCTCCTCCAAGTATTGATCTTTCTATCCTGCAGCTGCGGCTTCGAATAGATCACAAGAAAGTGACAAAAAGGCTGCTGTAGCAGGAAGACGGTGAATGACTGCAGGGGGAAGGTTCACAGCTGTGTTAAAAGTTGACTGAAGCCAGACAGAGACACCCGATCATCATCCCAGCAGAGCGCCGACCCGCATCGCTAAAAGAATAACAACATGAATCTAAATGTTTGCCGTTATTGTATGCTATGCTTCCTCAGTGTCTGCATCGGCAAAGTCATATGCATTGAACTTTACAACCCAAATTGCATTTTATCAGGATTAAATGCTGTCAACCTGCCATAGACCAAAATTAGGTCTATGGCAATCCCAAAAAGTAATAGAATATGAAGGTTTGCTTTTTTTTCCAACAATGTTTTACAAATAAAAAAATAATTAATAAATAAAATGTGTAGTTAATTTGTTTTCAACTCCCTTTAAAACCACTATATACAATCCCTAGCAACCAATTGTCTTCAAAAATGACGACAACTGATTATTGATCCTTACTCCCTTGAAAAGAGCCCACCTGTGTAATTTAATCCCAGCATAAATCCATATGTTCTGCAAAGACTCCTGGGGTGTGTTAGAGAACATCAGTGAACAAACAGCACCATGATGATTAAAGAGCTCAGCAGACAGTTGTGGAGATGTTTGAAGCAGGGCTGGGTTTTAAAACAGTATCCCAACACCTTTGAACGTCTCACAGAGCTCTGTTCAAGCTATTATTTGAAGAAGGAAATGCTAAGGTGCGACAGTGAACCTACCGAAAACCAGATTGTCCACCAAAACCTTTGCCTCAACTCCGTTCTAAACCTGAAAGAACAAATGGAAATGTTAATTTTTTTCAAAACATATTTTATTTGCTAAAGCGGGATCCAAAGTGTCTGATTGGACTGTAAAGGCATCTATCCACGCACCTAAAGGACTGCCAAAGGGAACATTAATCAGAGCCTCATAGTAACTCTGGGGGAGCTGCAGTGATCCACAACTCATGTGGTAGAATCAGTCAACTATTAGTTGTGATCTCCACAGATCTGGGTTCTCATTTATAAAGCTTGCGTACGCACACAAAATGGGCCCTGAATCTTGTGCACACCACTTTTCACTCAAAGTTGGGATCTATTTAAAAAAAAAAAAAAAAAAAACTTGATGGGAAAATGTTTGCTCCTCACAGCAACTCTGACCCAGGCGTACGCTCATTTTGGAGGCGGGGGGAAATTAGCGACGTAGATGGTGCATTGCGGTCTAACTGAACCATGATTCCTCTCAGATGTTCAATTGTACTCAGTATCAGACGGTGCATCTTGGCCAGGAAATATTTGATCCTCCTAATTCTCCCATCTGCAAGCTCTTCCCGCAGTGCCAATTCATCCACCGCGCAGCTTTACACACAAGTATGTTCACCGTTTACAGCAATTAAGGTAATCGCCGCACACCTTGTCACAATAATTTGCTAATCTGTGGTACACGTCACTCTGGTGATCATTGGAAAGATGAATGTGATGGTGGATAAAATGTGCAAACTTTTATTTAAGGTTTAAGTGTGCTTATGGGCATTTTTTTATTTATTTGAAAGGTCCTTTTGTGTAGTTATGTGTCACCAGGGCAAGCATGAATAACACTGGGGTTCTGAAGGTTTATGATGAAGTCAGTCTATCATTAAAGTCTGATATGGAGTGAAATTGAACGTCTGAGAGCAATCATTATGCAGTTTGGCTGTAATGCACCACTTTACCGTCTGCATCAAAAATTTCCCCCCGTTTCTGAAATGAGAGCACACCTGTGTCAGAATGTGAAGACCGCACATTTTCCTGTCAACTTTTTATTTTTATAGATCCCAACTTTTGCGTGTAAAGTAATGTACGCAAGTTTCGGGCTCCATTCTGTTGGTACACAAGCTTTATAAACGAGACCTCTGGCTTAAATCAAACAGAGAGTCTGTAACAAGACTTAGAAGTTGATGATCACAAACGCTCAGATGATCAGATAATCACTGGATACACCAAGTTGGTAGAGGCCCTAAAGACTTTAACTAGTTTTAATTTTAGTGAAAATCTGCAATGTGTTGATTCTGGGAGCTAAAGACAAAAGCACGGCACACTTTTCAGATTTTACTTTTTCTTTGAAAACCAATTATCTTTTTCCTTCCTTTCTGTTGGTCTATCATATACAATGCGACAGAAATCTTACTTGGATGAGAATTGTTTTAATATGCATCTTTTTTTGTAAATGAACAGGCTTTCTTTTTTATTACATCCAAATATTGAGAAACGTGACTTTGTAGTTCAAGATGTTTTGAAATAAAGGAATGAAAGCAAATCTTAACAGATCCTTGAAGGCTGCGTATTTAGACGGAAGAGCAAGAGAGCAGCACCCCAATAAATTCTGAGTTTAAATCAGCATTACACACAGATCCCTTTGGTCTGCTTTCATATTGATTCTGATTAATTTTTCTGACTGAAGCAGTGAATCTCTATAGGACAAACACATTCAAATGTTAACTTTAATAGATAACTATTATAGAAATGTCTGTTTAAATTTAACTTAAATTTAACTAAGGCTAATACAAACATACACAATGATAAAAGAGAAATCATCTTCTGTAATTCTAGTATATCTTAACTAAGCAACATGACTAAAGTATGTTTCATCTGCAGTTTTATTGAGTATAAGGCAGTCCACTTTGAATTTCTAAGCTAGTCCATACATTAAACTCAGTTTACATCTTTGTTTGTTTTTTCAGCAGGCATTTCATTTTAGCTTTGTGGTCGGGGTCACCGGTGATGTTCATCATTCCTTCCTTCTGCCAGTGGGATGGATTTATGTTTGTGCTGACTAAGCATTGCCCCATCATCATTCCTGCCCAATCAAATGCCACGGCGTCCTGTGAAGGATTAATGACACTCAGACACACACAGCCCCACAGCCAGGCCCAGGAAAAAAAAGGGTTCCTGCAGCACTCTTCCTCACTTCTGCTGACTTTACGTGCCAGGTTTTCACAAGCATGCTGTTATATGTCTTTAACAAGAGTAAGGTTTTTAATGAGATTTCCATACATGTTGCTGCACACACTGAACATCAAAATGACTCCTATAAGTTAAATTAAAGAATCTAGTGCTACAGTGATGTAGGTTTGTGCTCATCAGCCCATGTTCCAGATGCAAACTGTAACATTTTCATTTTGATTTTATTTCATGCATCAACACAATGTGGATCGTAACTGTGATGTAGAGGGGGGAAAAAACGATAAATGGTTTTCAAAATTAATTACCGATATTTATGGTCAGTTAATTATATTAGGAAATGTTTATATATTTATATAAGTGAGTATATGAATTAAGCTCAAACTGGTGTTTTTGCAGCATTTATTTCTGTTAATTATGATATTCCGCTTACAGCTAATGAAAACATTTAAGACACATTTGTAATAAAAAAAATGTGGGCTTGATGAAAAGATTATTTAATGCCTGCTTCAATAGGGTTATTTTCAAAAGCTACCTTTAACGAGCCCATATATTTGAATAGGTTGAATGTTACTATATAATCTGAAAAGAGTGCCGTGCCCCTTTACTATGATACTTTTACATAAATCCAGTGCAGCTTGTCGCCTTCAGAGGTCTTATAATTATTAGTAAAACTACATTCCAGGAAAGTAGAGTATTTAATAGCAGCTAATAGGCCCATGGTAACTCTGGAGGAGCTGCAGAGATCCAGTTTTGGTCAATGAGGCAGACTCCGTGTCTCCTGAAACCCACTGGAGGAATGAGACCTAAATTAGAGTTTTGTCCTGCAGGCAAAACTCTTGAGGATGAAAAATCAGACTAAAAACATCCTTCTCTCGTTGAAACAATGTGGTGACAGCATCATTCTGTGAGGATGCTTTTATTACAGCAGGGTCGAGGAGGCTGGGCAGAGAGTAAGTAGATAGATGGAGCCAAACGCAGGAAAATAAACTTGCTCCTAGAATAGGCTTCAGATTTGGGGTGGAGATTCAGCTTCGGGTCGGACGGAGATCCTAAACATTTATCCAGTGCTTCAAAATGAAACTGTTTAGATGAAAGCACATTCCAGATGTAGAAAGGACCAGTCAAAGATCACACCTGAGTCTGAATGTGAACCTGAGACAAGACCTGTAGATTGCTTTTCACTCTCCATCCAATGAAACTGAGCTTAAGCTATTTTGTAAAGATGCATCTGCAGATGGGTAAAGGTGGTAGAGATATACCCAAAAAAAATCACTGCAGTTTATGGTTGGAACAGGACATGTGGACAAGTCTGAGGGGTGTGAATATTTTTGCAAGGCACTGTACATGAGAGATTTTAACTTTCACCGCAGTTTATGGTGTCTTCTAGTGTGTGAACTTGAGTTTAACGCTTTAAAGTATAACTCTGGGTTTCTGGTTGGATTATCATCAGGCTGATATATGAGTGATGCAATTGGATTACATTTTATTACATACTTTATCAACTCTGTCCTCAACTCTTATGACTCCTGATTTAAAGGGCGCACACAGGTCTGCATTAATATGTTTTCATTATTATGACCTTTAGCTTTAGCAGTAGATCTTTCACAGCCGTCTATCCCAGAGGATATTTCAAACGAGAGCAAAAAAAAAAAAAAAAATCTGAGTTATAGTGGAAACTCTTGGTATTTATGAGGCCTGGAGCTGCAGCTGTAAAAGCAGCTCAGCGACAAACAAATGATTCATGATTGCACTCCAGTATCCAAAGAGACGAATGATTAGGAAGAAAGCAAACAGCCGAGATCATGTTGCAAAAGCAGCACTTTTTATTTGACTGCCTGTAGCAAAATAAATGTTCGGAAACTTTACACACACCACAAAGAGTCTTGATGACAAGTAAAGATCTTCATCTTTACATAAGCCGTTCTATTCATTTAAAAGATGGCTGGAAATTAAAAGCCACTTGAAATGAAAAATAAAAAAACAACTTTTCTGTTTCTCTTCCTTTAATAGTTTGAGAGGAAGGGGAAAAAACAGTCAAAAACAAAATTACATGGATCCTGCATTTCAACTCACACTTGGAAAAGAAAGGAAAGCAACCAGCAATTGGGATTATGTAATTAAAAATAAGAAAGGTTCAACCATTATTATTATTATTATTATTATTATTATTATTATTATTATGGAGGTTCCTATCAATCAGTATTTGTTGATGAATCCAACTTCCAGTACATTTAGAATAAAGCCACATATATGTAAATCTATATTGAATTTTTCTGCTTTAATTTCTGAAGCATCAGATTTAGAAGATGTGTGTGTGTGTGAGATGTTTTTAGACTCGTTTTAACAAGGCATTTCCTGAAAATCATTAGTGTTTCAACAGAATCGGGATGAAACGCAGATTTTCTGACTAACGTTTTTGCAATTTGCATCTTGCTGCAGCGACATAAATGTCTTCATTTACGTCTGAGTTTAAAAGATAAGTATCATACAAGCTAAGAGATCAAACTTTCCAGATCTCCTAAGTATTTTCTGGCTTAGCTTTGATTTTATTAAACACATTATCAAAAACCAACACCATCCCCGACAGAAAGAAGATAAGCTCATGTGCTCGGGCTTTATCGAGGAATAAAAATATATCCATGTTTCCCAGCAGCCCTGCTGATTTGATGATGAGTATCAAAGTGTATTTTAAAGGAAAATCCTCTGACTTTAAACGAGTTCTCAGAAGTGAAACTATATCAGCATGTACTGGTTTCGGTTTCTTGAGTCATGCAGATGGATATTTTAACGATTTGGAGACAGGAGATTCACATTTTCAGATTTCTCACAGTTGTTTTGATCAAACCTAATATCTGCAACTTTACAGTAAAGGTTTATAAGGAGGTTAGCCTCTGATTATAAATAATGATAAAATAAACAATAACTATGATAATAAAATAAACTAACTATAAAAATAAACCGCTTTACCTTTTTTTCTCACTGAACTTCCAGTCTTATTTAAAGCTATAGTTGGTAATCCTGTTTAGAAACACTTTTTGTTATACTGGGTAAAATCATCCTTCCATCCTGAAAGTAGTTAATACATTATGTATTCAGAAAAAGGAGGTTAAAAAATGTTTTCTGTGGGAGCTGCAGGCCTGTAAGAACTCTAACCAATCTTTGCCATTCGGTCCAAAGGGCTGGATTTGTCACTTTTGTTCCTGCTCTCACCCATAGACGTTATATATTCACCTTCCTCTGTCCCTCAAGCTCCAGGGGTATCACCTTATCTACACTTAGACTTAGACAACTTTATTTGTCATTTTGTATGCACAGAGTGCGTACAGAACTAAATTTCGTTGCATACAGCTTGTAAATTGCAGTAAAAATCAAATTACAGTATAAGGTGCAGCAGTGGTTTAAAAGTAAACAATTTAAATGTAGACAATGCAGGAGACAGTGTACAGGTGAGTATTTTTAAAACCATTTGTATGTGCAGAATTGATTGTGCAAGGGCACAATTGGTTGCCCCACATGTTAAACACTTCTTTTTTTCCTTTTCCCAAGACAAAAATAACATGCATTCTCTATTTCTTATTCCAACATTTTCTAGACTTTTAAAATACTTGCATCAAATTCTGGCTTATTTGCAGTTCTCAGCAGCAACCACAAGGGAATTCTTGGACTCTATCTCTTATTTAATACAGATTTCTTCGTAGGTTATTTGATATTGGTATGGTTAAACGGAATACAGAGAGAAGGGAAAGACAGAGACAAATGGACAAAAGGGGATCAAAAAGGGACAACCAGACAAAAACTAATCTCATCCATCTGCACTGGTCAAATTTCACACAGGAAATGGGTTTCTTTCTCGCTTCTCTTCCCCATCGATCCCCCTTTCCATTCACCTTCTCTTGTTATTTCCATCAATCCTTTCAATCTCCTTCGCACAGATGAATGGATAGACGGGAAATAAAAAAACCCGGCTGGGTATCCTTCTGTCGTTTTGCCATCCTTTATGAAGAAAAACAGTCTGGTGAGGAGACAAGAGAGCAGATAAAGTCTAAGTTTACTGATCTAACTTGCTGGAACAAAGATGTTTCTTTCTTTGAGTAAAAGAAGCTGTTTTCATATGTTTTAATGCTGCACAAAAATAAAACACGGAGTTGCAGAGTGCAGAGTTGATTTTTCTGACTGTATCGTATCAGTGTGCTGCTCAGCCACCACCTGGAAATAAAGTCATTTGGTATATTTACCAGAGCAGATGTCATTGAGTTCATTGATTTCTTCCTGAACTCTGAGGAGCAGAAGGTCCTGCAATATTTCCTGCTGCTGCTCGTTATCCTCCACCCCGAGAAGCTTCAGGTGATGCTCCTTTAGTCTCAGCAAAGCTCGGCCTGCAAATGCATTTATAACCTAAGTCCACACACGAGTTGTCAAACCAGCAAACTTCACTAAAACACCTTGGAGCTTAGCAGAAATATTAAAGGTGTCATGACATCACCGTATAAACCATTTCATGTAGTTGTCATAGCTGCATATTTAAATTCTCCAAAGACTTTCATAAAAAAATAAGTTTTGTCAGGACAAATGTCCCTCATCAGTAAAAGAGTTGGTTGCGGTAATGATATGCAGCTCTACCTAGTTGACTTGACGCTGATTGGCTACAACCATATTTGGAAAACTGGTCAAACGCGGCCACCACCATCACCACCACCACTTTCCCCCTCAATCCACATCTCCCTTCTCGACAAAACACTCCATTATAAATCCTTTATGGTTTTAAGGCTGGTTGAAGTGTTTGTGTTGCAGGATGTCGGACAGTTTAAAGCCTTTGGTCCAAAAGCTTTAGACTGGCAGTGTGATTCAACAAAGCCACATAGACCGCAGCACGGTGGGGGGAGTTCGCAGCGGCTGCTTGTGCAGCTGGAAGAGAGATCCTCGCCGCTCCGCAACACAGGAATATCCACCTGGGATCCAGTTCTTCCCCCGGGGTGCCTCAGCGGAGAACTCGCTGACAGCCTACCCACAATGCAGCTGTCTGTCAGCGCTCCACCACCGTCACAGTGATAGTCGCGATGGTCGTCAGTCAACCGGATTTTCGGTTACAAACACACCTTTCTTATATTTGACAGCATTTAGAGAAATTAGATACATTTACATGGCAAGACAGCATTGCGGTCGGCACCTTCCGTGTTGGTACAGGAGGTTTTAGGGTTTTTTTTATCCGTTTTGTTGGAAAATCCATATCTGAATTCCTCTACAGGAAACCCTCTTCAGTAAAGTCCTCATAAAACTTCATGTATTTCTGACCATTGTGAGGGGAGTGGTGGCCTAGTGGTTAGAGCACAGAGCTTTGGTCCCAGAGGTTCTGAGTTCAACTCCCACAAGCTGCCATTCTGGGTCCCTGAGAAAGACCCTTAACCCCAAATTGCTCCCCAGGCGCCGCACAGTGGCAGCCCACTGCTCCCCAAAGGGGATGGGTTAAGATGCAGAAGTGAATTTCTCCATTGTGAGATCAATAAAGTTCAATTTTTTTTTTTTTATATATTTATGACATTTCAGCTCCCCTTTTTAGTAACCACTGTGAATGTGTTTTGAGGGTGAATATGGGATTATTTGCTCTCCGCAGCTTCAGTGGCGTCTGAAGGTTGATTTGGGGTGGCCATCTGCTCGCTGCTTGATGGTATGGAAACGTAGAAAGACAACCCGTTTTCTGATCATTTTCAGGTCCTTTGATCCTCAGTTTTGACCTTCACATGGCCTCATCAGCGCACAATAGACCATATTATACCCCCAAAACTTCAGAAAATTACATTTGTTGTCATGGCCCCTTTAACAAAGGTGTTTGGTGTAAAATCCATTGCAAACCCAGCATCTAATTAATGTTTAGTTACGAATTTTTCCAAAAACATTGTGATTAATTGTACCTGATATGTCATGTTTCATGATGCCTTTGTAGAGCGACTCAATGTGTTCCGGGTGCTGCTCCTGAATCCATTCCAACACCTCTTCCACGGACCAGGACGATGTTTGCTGAGACTGGCTCATTATCCCCGAATTACTTGAGCAACACCTTGAAATGAAAAACAAACAAATAAGCGTCACACAGAATTGTGTAAAAAAAAAAGACCCTAGATGAATGCTTATCCATTCATATTTAACTGCTTTACCAAGATCAGGTGAAAGAGACAACAAGTGCAAGTGCATCCTGAGCAGCACTACCAAGTTTCTCCAGAAACATACCAAAAGGGAGGCCTCTCATACAAAACCCCTTTAGGTGATTCTCCATGATGAAACCAAATTTAGACAATTAATAGCCAAAGATTAAGAGAAGTGAACTCTTATCCCAACTCCTTCTGCTCCATTCCATCAAATGTCTTATATTACCAGACAAATACAAGGGAAGAGTCTATTCACTGAAAACTGTCAACCTTTGAGATGGAAAAAAAACTGTATTTGTTACGCTTTGCAGGCCTGATTTTGTTTCTTTAATGTTTTCGTGCAGAGTCTGTGTCAATGAGAGGTCTGCACAGCACACATCAAAGCACGTTATTCTTCTCTTCTTAAGAAGAAAGTGAATAAGCTGCCAGAAATGACTTATCTTCATTCAATGAAACACCATCGTACAATGCCCATCTGCTCACAGCTCTGCTCTTCTATGGTTAAAAATGAACGAGCAGCCTCATATCCTCTGCCAACTGGCAGCCAGTCGGGCGTTTAGGAAATTGAGCTCTGATGAGTCAAAAGGTGAAAACAAAACATTTTGGGCAGAAACCTAACAGCAGTTTTGCAGTACAACTCTGACAATACAATACAGATTCTATGTTCGGTGGCAGATAGGTACAGTGACAAAGAATTCCTCTTTCTCCTGCCTCTGCTTTTTGGTCAAACCTGGACATTTTATATAGGCAAGAATAATTACTATTGGACAAAGACAACCTGGGTGAATACAAAAAGCCATTTTCTAATGATTTATTTGAAAAGCTATCCAAATAAATCTGACCTCTAAGTTAGAAAGATTCTCACCCCCAACTGGTTTTGCTACTCTTGGTAGCAACAGCCATCAGTATTTAACTTTCCTGACCTGTAATTCGGATTGATTGGAGGATTTTCCAGCATGAATGATCTGTACCAGCATCTGAATGGGATTAAGTCCTGGTTATAACTCGACCATGATGTAGCGGGATGCACAACTTCTGAAAAGGTTTAATTTCGCCTTCGCAGTCCATTAAAGATTTTCCCAAGACTCTTCAGGGATCATAAAATTGTTTTCTTTTCTTTTTTTTTTTGCAAAATTTGAGATGGATTTTGTGTTCTTTTTAGTCAGCATCTGTTTTCTGTTTGGAATTCCTTTATGGACGCTGTTTTTACCCCAGCCTCCTTCAGTTTGGTAAATCGTAAATACTGACCGTAACTGAGGGGAGTGAAGCCTGAAGATGTTGTTCCTGGTTCTTTAGTGACCTCCCAGATGAATTGTTGCTGTGTTTCTTTAGTAATTTAGGAAGGCCAGCCACCTGCAGGAAGGGTCACTACTGCTCCATAGTTTCTCTATTAGTGGATAATGGCCATCACTGTGGTTCAATGGGGTCCTGAAACTTTAGAAATGCTCTGATAGTTATCATTAATTTTGTTTTGTGCAAATTCCTTCAGATTAAGGAATGACGTGTGTCAGATTTTCCAAATCTATGGCTAATCACAGTTAATTCAGTTTTAAAACAGGAATGGCTGATTTTCACAAAGACAATGTTTGGTTTGGGAAGTTTTTTTTTTTTACCTTAAGGAAATAAAACAATCATTTCAAATATGCTTTTGTATTTACTTGGGTAATACTTTGTCTGATGTTTTAAAAACAAAATGGTTAAAAAGGTTTCTTTCTCAGAGTTTCTGTGTTGTAAAGTCAACATTTAGATTTACATTTACAACATGCATGCTACATTTATGGAGATATTAACTTGATAATCTATGCACATAGATCTAATGTTAGTGAAAGACCACCCAGCATGATTTCTTAGACCCGAATCTCTTATCTTGTCAACAAATATCCACCCATTGTCCTGCGTTTATCTCAGACCCAGGGGTCTGCAACCTGTGGCTATGGAGCTGCAAGTGGCTCTTTGGACCTTCCACATTGGCTCTTAATAACATTTGGCTACAAATGATATTATTATTATGGTATTTAAATGTAATAATGATAATAAAAGCAGGTTTTAGCAGTTTTCTCTTGGAATGCTTTTAATTTTCACAACAAAATGTTGCTAAAAGTGGCAGTAATATTTAATTTTAAATCAATATTTTTTCATTATGTTGGAAACTATGATTTATTTTACAACATTATCCAGAAATATCAACATCCCACCCATCCTCTTTTTTTAAAACCTCAAAATAAACATAAAAGGGCCTTTCTTTAATGATGACAACATATTTCCTACAGTAGATCTTTATCAAAAATTATAACTTGTCTTTTTCCAAAAGGCCAGGCAACATTTGCGGCTCTGAACAAGTTTAATTCAAGTGAACTGTAGGAAAAATGGCTCTTTAGACTGTAAAAGTTGCAGGACCCTGGACTAGACCAAAAACTGAGCCCGGAAGCAAGATGAGAAAAACTGAAGAATTTTCGTATTTAGGAGGTAAGTGCCTGTATGCTTTTTTTAATTTCAGTACTTCTGTTCGTTTTTTTGGAATAGTGCTCCAAAATATTGCTACTGTTAAAGCAGAATACACAAAACCCAAAAAGCAGTGTGATGCTGCAGCTCTCAGGCCTATCTGAAATTATAAATCAAGTCTGTCACCAGACAATCTGATCCCGGCATTACAGCTGCCATTGCTGTGAACATGCAGGCATCAGCTCGTTGATATTTTTTGCTTTAGGCACATTATCCGACAACATGTCTGTCTGTGGTGTGAGGAAGCGACGCTTTGCAACAGTATTCGACACGTGCAGCGTCACCTACTTTTTCTTCCGCAAAACCCTATTTTCCAGTGATTAAGCTTACAACCTTCTGAACAATTTGGGCGAATAACTGAGCTGAATCCCTCCACAGCAAAAGTGAAACCAGCTCTGACATTGGGAGGTCAGTAAAACACCTCTGTTCCTTTTTTTTCCACGCTCCCTCGGGTTCGGGCTGTTCTTGCAGTCTTATCCCTCTGGACTACGGTGCTATAGGGCAAAAACTGCTAAACTGTTGATGTTGACCTTTCAGTAGGCCAGGCAAGTTATGAGGGGTTGTAATATAGGAAAGCAATTTCCGAGTTAATTAAGGATTGAGGTATGATTGGCTGAGACAATAACGAGCTCCCCACCGGAGGAACTGACATACAGAAGTGACCGGGCA
>NW_023396719.1:0-156177 GCF_011125445.2 Fundulus heteroclitus | reverse complement strand
TCTTGTACTGCGTTTATTTTATTTGTTCAAGTTTGTTTGTGAAACCAGTTACAAGAGTTGTGATCAAGCGTGACAGCACGTAGCATTTTGCATCATTTGTATAGGGTAGAAATGACCTACTGTACCTGGCAGTTCCATATATAGACCCTTTACAGCATGATGCCACGATTAACACCAGCAGTCTCCACCTGATTGGCAAAAGTGCTCTACTGCAGTATTAAAGTAGGGAAACTCATATGCAAATCTAGGAAACGGGTGTAAAAAAATTGAAATGCCAGAAGGGAAAACCCTTACCTAATTACAAGATAAATAATTTTTTGTAAATAAAATAAAAGATAAGATGATAGAGAATGTATGTGCTGTTTCTGCTCTTTTCAGAAATAGCAGAAACAGCTGATTTTTGTAACACTGTGAGATTATTCGGATCGTGTGATACTGTGTGCCTTCTTCTTTTAATCAAGGCATATTTTTCTTTTTCTTAGTGTTGCATGCATCCAACAACATAGATTCATTTCTGACAATAAAAAAAAAAAACATTTATATATTTATCTTTAGAGTTTATTTTAGTGCTTATATGAGAGTTCCCTTGTGGTTTCTGTCAAAAGGCAGTCAACATGCATCAGTATTTAAAAAGTAAATAAAAACAAACGATGGGTTTGCAAAGGTTAATCGTACCAAATTATTGTTTGTACAGCTATTTCTTTTTTATTGGCTTCTTAACTCAAATGTTGGTTTGGTTGTTATAATTACCAAGTTTTGTTTCACAAAGCCATGATTGTGATGAGAAAACTAGAATATTTGCTTTGTAGCTTGGATGAAATTGTAAGAACATCCATCACACGATTATGAGAAATAACGACAATTTCATATCAGGTACAAAGAAGGGACAGTTTACATCTGTTTTCTACAGGTTACAAAATAACTGCAGTTGATTCTAATGCAGCAGCTGGTTTGAGCCAAAGGGTTTAGCTCTGTTTACTTTTTCATCTTTTAGCTCTGTTTACAAGTACTTTTTGTACTTGCTTTGAACTAATGTGATCTGTGACCTCAATGGTGCATGTCTTTGGTGTGTTTTTTGTTTACCTTTGATGTAATGAGGAATGTCTTTCTCTCTGGCAAAGGTCCTTCAGCAAATCACCAGGCAGTTTATGCAAGACATGAACTGGCCGGAGATTCGCCGGAAAAAAATAAATAACTGGAAGAAAATAAATAAATAAATAATAATAACAACAATAATAATAATAATAAAGAACATGGACAATGCAGATTCAAAGTGGTAAACAAACCCAAAAATAACATGTAGCCTGCCGTTTGAAAAAAGTGTGAACATGCCAGATGTGTACTTCTAAAAACGAAAAAAAAAAAAAAAGAAGACAGAAGAAAAGCATGAAAGGATTGCCTCCTCTGTGGTGGAGTAATTGTATTTTTACTCACCCGGAGGAAATAGGAGCAAAAATGAGTTCAGTCTAAACCTACAAAAATTGCTATTATCTGTCACCATTTACACACAAGTCTGACACCCATAACTTGATTTTCTTCTTTACACACGTCTCCCCGAAGCTTTTTTTTATGAGAAATCTTTTCACTATGATGGCTCATTTTGCCATATTGAACCTGATCCCGCTAATGGAACATTGTTGGGAACTCTAGTTAACATCAAACATTTCTTGGGGAGAAGCGGAGCTGCTGCTGGCAGAAAGTGTTATGGATTGATTAGGCCCGACCTGTCTGAAATGCCTCAGTTAAGGATGCAGCAGGCATACAGGCGCTGTGTTATAATTGTGATGAAGCAGCTGTCCTTGGCAGAGCTGATTTGGATTACCTCTCGTCTTCGTTACCATGACAGCCCAAATGAAGAAGCATTCAACACCTATCCTCGAGCGGCACCCAGGTTGGGATTCAAAGTAGGTAAACATTTTTAATTGCACCAGAAATCATATATCTCCCCTACTTAACCGTTTATGAAAGAATCCTATTTACTTTAGCATGATCAAATCAATCCCGCCAATTTTCCTTCTCTGCCCTGCTCTCTAGCTCTCTGTCACACTGAGAGCATTTTTTTTTTCATGTCATCCAAGAATTCTAGTCTTGTCTCATCCATTTAGTTTCCCCTTTTCTGAATCATGCATTAGTGACTCTTCCCTTTACCCTGACTCATCGGCGCCTCTTCAGAAGGCAAGGCACTATAAAGTGCAGTAGTGGATCAAGAATTAATGTATTTGCCTTCAGTCAAAGTTGTTGAAAAAAGTATGCTCATTATGTCTTCCCCACTGCGTTTGCAGACCCTAAGATTAGCACATGGAGCACAGAGAGGAGATTGCCAGGGTCATTATCTGGCCTGTTGCTGCTCTGTGGACTTCAAAGTGGGCTTGCCGGAGTTGTCATCCCCGCTCTGTGCAGCTGGAACCGGGTATTGACAGCCAGAGCAGGCATTAATGCTACAGCAGGGATGGGAGTGCAGATGTTACAAGGTTTACTGAAAAAAAAGAATAGACCTAAAACTTTTTTCCTGGCTTGTTTTTCTTCCTATACACCTGTGTTTTTTTGATTGTCTGGCACAGCGCTTTCCCTGTTGCGGCTGGCCCATTGTGTTATTACATTCCGCGCAAGCTAATATCACATAATGCTAAGTTACAGGAACACCAAGGTTTTTAAACGTATCCTGGAACATTGTCTTCTTGACTCACTCTCTGCACTTTCTCAATAGCTGCCCTGTCCACTGTGACTCTGTTCCACCACAGGTTCATTCACTTTTCTTTACCTCATTGAGTTCTCCCTTACTCCCCACGCAATATCACCATTTACAGGATATTTCTTCGCCTCCCTGCTCTTTTGTCCTCCATAGTCCAATACGCTGCTCTTCTTTTCAGTCTCTTCCCTTTAATGACGATGAAACACTGTAAAGTGCAGGTCCCGACATTTTATAGAATGAAGATTAATCACAATAAATGATGGGCTGCTTTGTTAAGTACATGTGACAGCACAGGGATGCATGACTGAGCATTTGTTTAGTGGGACTTTGTGTGGGTGTGTGTGCTTGTGTATTAAGGTTGCATTCACACTGCAGTTAAACACCCTGTAAAACCAGAGCTTTTATCATCTTGACTAATTTCTTACTACATTTTGTGTTTTCCTTTCTGAACTTTACCCAGGAAACTTTGCAGGATCATAAAAAATATAATGACTTACAGTTTACTGTTAAGACTGCAGTATCTACCCAGAAGCCAAGGTTTTTTTCAAAGATTCACAGAAAGGTGTCGAGGGCTTAACAACCCGAAGCAATGAGATCTTAAACATTGTTCTTTAAAAAAATATTAGCAGCTAATATTTGTTTTTTGTTCACATTTTGGCGGACACAATTTTTCTTTGAAAGCGTCTGAGTTAAAGTACATCATAAAATCAATAAGATTGATCAGAATTGCTTGTGTCTCTATTGTGTTTGTTTCAGAAGACAGCGGTTTAATTTTTTTATGTAGTTTGCTAGAGATACCAAGAAATGGTATAAATGCACAAATGGTATGCGTATATATCATTATTTAATTTCTTAATAAGTACAGCTTATCTCGCTTTGTTTATGATTAGTGAAAAATGTAAAGTATCTCCAGCAAGTTCTGGGTCTTCCCCGGCATCTCCTCCCTGTGCGACGTGCCCCCAAAGGGAGACACCCAGGTGGCACCGTGATCAGATGCCCACATTACCTCAACTGGCTTCTTTTGATGTACAGAAGCAGCAGAAGAGCTACTTTGAGCTCTCCCCAGGTAACAAAGCTTCTCACCTTATCTTTAGTCTCTCTTAGTCTGGCCACCCTTCTGGAGAAAAGTTTATTTTTCTGTCATAATCCATACCTCATGACCTTAGGTGAGGGTCGGATCAGGATTTGTTTTGTTTGTTTTAATAAGATCCCCATTAGCTAGTGTTAAAACAATGGCTATTCCTTCTGTGGTCTTGGCTTCATCAAAAACATATGCACCTACACTTAGCAATGTGAAGACAAAAGAATATACATACCACGTTCAGGACACAATGCATAAAAAACACATAAATAATCTCAACCTTTTACAAAAATGTATTTTCTGCATCTGTGAAATCAAAAAAATATTGGTAGACACTGCCATGCCACCAGTGCTCTATAATGCACTGATCTCTGAATATAATTAGTCCGACAAGTAGATAACAAAAAACATCCCTTTACTGATTGACATGTCAAATGCCGGTGTACATCGTTAAAAATGACCAATATTGGCTATATAGTGAAAAATTGAAATATGTTAATTACTTTCTTAAAAGTAAGTAAACCATCTTTTAATCTTTTGTGGTTTGGGCCAAATATTTTGGGCACCCTTCCAGAAGCTTCTCACAACAGCAACTGGACTTTTGATTCATCCTTCATGACAGAACAATTTTATTTGAGTGAGGTTTCTGGACTGCCTTGCCTGCTCACGCATTTTCATGTTGCTTGACTGTTTTCACATAATGTTCTTTCCATAGAAGACCTTGTATTTTGTAAAATGCAACAGTCCATTCTGCAGCAAATTGCTTCAAACATTTCAATTTTAGCTCCATCAGGCATGTCTCCAAAATTAATGTCTTTGTCCCTGAGTGCATTTTCAAAACGTAATCTGGATGATTATCTTGCTTTATGAGTAAAGGCTTCTTCATATCTGAGTGTCATATTCCACGACTGGAATATGACATTCTCTTACTAACTTCGGCCAGCAACCTCACAAGGTCTTTTGCTTTTGTTATCAGGTTAATGTGGTAATTTGACACCAAACACTTTCATCTCTTGGCACAGAACTCCTTCCTGAACAACATGATGGACTGGAATGGACATTCATATTAAAATTGTTTGTACAGATGAACTTGGGACTTTCAAGCTTCTAAAAACTGTGAATGCAATTATTTCCTGAAAGCTTGTCTGATTTCTTTTGATTTTCCCTGCAGTCACTAGAGGAAGCAGTGTGTTTGAGATGAGCTTAAAATATTCACTTGGTATCCCTCCAGTTAACTGAAATGTTGTGAATTAACCCATCAGAGGCAAAGCCAAAGCATCTTAATTCTCTTTAAACAGGAGTTTCAAGCTCCAGTTTAGTGCCAGTGTCCTGCAACCTTTAGACCCTATCTGCACTCCAAGACTCACCTCTGTATCAGTGAGTCTGAAACCCTTTGAAAAAAGTCAACTGGACTCCCTGGGCTAAAGCCCCAATGTTTTTATTAATTGCCTCCGATGTCATGCTAAAGTATTTAAATGTAAAATATATATTGAAAAAACTGGAATGAGCCCCTTAAATAGCATAAGAGCTGTATTGGTTTACTTAGAATCCCACTGCATTCAGAAGAACTCTCCAAGACCCTGCAGAGCCTGCCGATGATTTTTATTGTCTTGGTGTGATCCTAGTCCACGGTAAAGTATTATTATACCTGCAAGGGGTCAGATCATTCATGTTTCTGATTCAATAAAATGGTCTATCAAGTTACAAAGCCCAAAGGACACACAAACCCTACTTTTCTAAATTGTCTGAAATGTTATGCTTGTATATCCTAGTTTACCTTCTTTAATTCCCAACATCATCAAGCACAGCACAGTTTATTAATTGCTCCATATATGATAAATAACCTCCTTGGCAAAAATTGTCTTTGGAAAATCTGTTTTTCTAACATCAAAGCTCATAAGCCGCTTAAATATGTAAATGAGCATAGCATAGACCTTTTAGAATGCATCCATGGTATGGTAAAATCAAGTTTGCAGTACAAACTATGAAACCTTCGTAATATTGCATGATATTGGGATTTTTTTTTAATGTATTTTAAAGCATAATGTATTTGTATTTGTAATATTGTCAATGAAATAGTGGCTCATTGTCACCTCCAATGTCTCCTGACATCCAGTTCTTATGTGCTTTTAAACTTTTGAAACCCCAGGATAATGAATGGAAAAATAGGCAGGAAAAGGAAATTAATAATTATAAAACTGGTGATTAAATCTTAGGACGCATAGCATATATACACCATTATTTGCTAGAGTCAGCCACCATGATTTCAGCTCACACAGCTGTGCCAGTGGGAACAATGTTTGCAAGGAAAACAGTGAAATAAAAGAGGGAAGAACTGAACTGTAGGTACGTTTGCTTTTAATAGACAAACCTAGAATCAGATGTGTTGGGCAGTGGTCTCAAACGCCAGTCCTTGAGGGCTGATACCTTGCAACGTTTATTTGTTCAACACACCTGACTCAAATATTAGCTCATTAGCAGAACTCTGTAGAGCTTCACCGGATGCAAGTGGGACAGTTAAGCCAATTGATTGAGGCGTTTGCAGGACACCGGCCCTCAAGGATTTGAATGGGAGAGCATTGGTGTAGAGGAAATATAATTCAGTCCCCACAAACCCAGATATCCACTGGATACATTATGGGAACTTTTATTTACCAAACATGCTATAAAATAGGTTTCACTATGTTTAATTTGCTGTGAGTTGTAATTAAATTATTTAAATACATTTATAAAAACAGACATTTATCCTTTTGAGATAATAAATATTTTTCAAACTTTAGACTTATTTGGATTAAGCCAACTCTAGCTATGTTCACATGCACAAACTTCCACGATGAGATTAAAATGTATTTGGATTAAATAATAGGATTGTACCGTTTATATAGGCACACAATCAAGTAATCTGATCATAATGTGTGCGTATATACACCTGGCTTTATTTAAAATATAACCTGACATGCCCAGTTATCAAATTTCCCTAAAACAACACAGAAGTATTTCTGTCTTTGCTGAACAACAAAAACAACAAAGCAGTATTAAATGAGTTTGTTTGTCTTCCGAGTGCCCGAGCTGGGCTTGCACCAGGTTCTAATTACAGTTGAAACAATACTAGATAAGCAACAATGTTGAGCTCTTTTATTTTTTCAAATAAAAAGGTTGGGAGCCCGACAGTTTTGCTTCCTGACGTATTCCCGCCACTCACCAACGCGGAAAAACATCACGTTTATGTTGGGCGCAAATGCGCACTCTGGTCAGATTACCACATTCAGAATAACTTGAGCCTGACAAGCGTTCATATGCATGTTGATCGGCTCATCGATCGGCATAAACATCCCCTCTCATTCGGATTACAATTTCATTCCGATTGAGCTAATCCAATAATAATATTCTGATTGGCTTGTTTACATGATGCCTTTTTATTCCAATTGTCTCTTTACTCCGATTTCTTAAAAGTAGCTTCTGATGTTAATAAGAAGGAACTCAAATTTAGCGAAATGTTAAGTTTTTCATTTTCTGGGTTGCTTGTTTACAAAAAAAGTCTGTAAAATGTTCCAATTGCAAAATGAGTGATCAGATGTCTTTTATTAAAAAAAAATAAACATAGGTTTTTCCCGTGACCCCATGAGGGATTAAGCGGGTCAGAAAATGGATGGATGGATGGATGGATGGAGGTTTGCTTTCTATACTTTTACAAATGGGGAAGCAGCTTTTCTATTTGCTCTATTGCAGATGCTTCTTTGATGATGGAAAAGACAACTCCTTGGCACCAGACTGTGAACATCAGTGACAAACAGACGTTTTTTAATCTTGCGTTAAAGTGATTACTCATGTTTACTTTAGGTTGCCCCCTTCTGCAAAAGGAGTTAGGATAATACATAATGAGTTCAAAATCTATCACTTCTAAGAGCTGGTTTGTGTCACATAATGTGGAAGACAGAAAGGCAGGCAAAAAGGAGACCGACATGTATGCATGTATATGTAAAAATGAAGCTTTTTGGATTATGTAAATAGAAACTTAAAAAAAAACAGAGTCCAAAAACAAACCAGGAACACAAAGCAAAGACAGTGGACCAGAGCAGAACTAAGCAGGTAGAATTGAGCAGATGAGCCTGCAGTGACCAGATTAATTATCAGTGGAACAAGAAACAGATGAGACTAATTAGCAGAATGGAAGCAGCTGATTGTGAAACAAGAGAATAAAGTCAGATGGAAGAAATTTTAAAAATACCGCCCCTGTCATTCAATATAAAAATAAACATAGATCTTTTGGCCCTGTCCACACGGAGACAACGTCAGGTGCATCTGAAAAGGTATTTTGTTGTTTAGGCGTTACATTCACATGGTTTCATATTCTTGTGTATACATGCTAAACATGTCTTTTCTGAAGTGATAATGTCCTAGCTTCACCTTTCTCTGTAATCCACATGTACGTTATTGTCACAAATAATAAGAAACAAGGCGCTGTTGGTGATAACTTCATGCTAAGGCAAATATTGGCTTTGGCAGGGCTGTTACAGCTGAATCTACTTTGAACTGAACTGGTAAAGTCAAATCTAGTTTAACTTGATCATCAGCCAAGACATAACTCTCCTTTGAAGCTTGATTATTTGTTGCTGTGTCCAGTTCACATGAGTTCTCTTCGTATGCCTGGTGGGTTTTTTGTGTGCTTCTGTGGCAGTGTCACAGTGTTTTCCGTGGTGCCATGTTCACTTTAGTAGGGATTAAGCCTTTGTCATAAGTGTTGAGAATTTCAAAAATGTATTCCTACATTCAGACTTAAGTGAAAATACAAGATATCAAAATTATTAAGGCTAAGAATCAGTCTAACTCTCCTTGTTATTTAAGACGGCTCCAGAAGTCTCTCAACTGGTTAGGAGTTGACTCTAGGAGCATGTTACGACACGGAGAAGGCAGGGATGCATGCAAAACTCTGTTCTAGGTGCACATTCCAAAGTTATGTATAAACATACACAAGGATGGCATAAATATAATCATACAGAATTTCTCAACACTTAGTAATTTTAGTGTAAGAATGTGATATTCATGCTGCTTTTTCAGTTTCTATAAATTACAGGCCTCACAAATCTTTCAAACACAATGTAAAATGTAATATATGGGAGGTATAACAGCACATGATATTCTTCTGAAGATTAAATACAGATGGTACAAGGAAACATAATTAAATAAACTGTGATATTGTCATAATCATGTGTGACAGGAAACTGGGCAGGCAGGACACAAATGACAGTTTCCAAAATTCTGTGTATTGTTGACAGTCCATAGGTCAGTACACGGAAAATCAGTCACGAGGGCGGAGGTGGCCAAAAAAACATTGGGCTGAGGTAGCGTCGAAGCACAAAATAGGTCCAAAAGTCACTAAAGGCTAGAAGGCTTGGGGAAAAAAGGGCTGAAACGCTTGCTGGAAGAAACAAAGCCGAACTGGCATGGAAGGAAGGGAACAGACTGAGTAAACACACACAGGAGATGATTGAGAGCAGATGTGTTAAATCAAGCTGGCTGGGGAAGTGTAGGCAGCAGAGGTGTGGCAAATCAATGCTGCCATGTCACACCATGTTGCATTAGCAGAATGGCTAGGGTCATCTTGGATCGTTGTGCAGACCCGTAATCAGTAAATGCAGAAATAATGTAAGGCACTTCCTAATGTTCAACAAAGAAGCCATCTATTCTCTATCGGTTTACTGTTGACTCTAGTGTGTGAATCTAGTGTGGTTCTCACATATTTATTTACATTCCTTTCTATACTTATTTACAGACACAAATATAAAGCCTGTGCCATGAATTTGTGTTCAGCCCTCATGACTGAATACTTTTCGAAATACCTTTAATTGCAATTATATCATCCCTAACCGCTTTGTGCATCAACTGTGTCTATTCTGCATTTGGCAGAATTGAACATTTCTTTTTATAATCTATTGATAACGTTTTTGCATGTAGGCCAAACACCTAACTTGCATCTGAACATGGCACCTTCTTTCACATGCTTAATGTGTAAACTTTTAAAATGACTTATGGCCATCTTTTAACAACAGGTTTCTTTTGGCCACTTGGCCATTAAAGTCAAACTTGTAGAATGCATGACTATCTGTTCTCCAACTTGAGCTATCAATGTCTGCACATTACCCAGAGTCAGCTTGGGCCTCTGTATATAATGCTCTACTGGCCTATGAGTTAAGTTGCCAAGCCAACAGATTAGTCCAATTTGGTAGGTGACCATGTTTATGTAGGTTTGCAGTTGTGCCAAACTCTTCCTTTGAGGATGATGCCCCTAACAATGCTCATTGAGACCATCAAAGTGTGAAACATTGCTTTACAAACTAACCTGATTTTAACTTCTCCACCAGATATTGTGTTCCTTGGACTCCCTAAATGCTTTTTGTTCATTTATGTTCTATCACAAACCTCTAATGTCTACAGAACAGGTGCATTTACGCTGATATTAAATTACAAACAAGAGAATTCTAAAAACTAATTAGTTTTCTGAGGGCAGTTAAGAAACAATACTGAAGATGCACATTTCAGCAAAACATTTCTTGAATTATTGAACACATCTAGTCTGGAATCTCTGATGTAGTATTAGAATGCGTGCATAGATTATGTCTGAATGAACAACAGCAGACAAAAAATGAAAACCGCAACTTCCAATGCTTTGCTTTTACAAAACAGGCAAACAGCACTTCTAATCAGGATGCGTTCTCCATTCAGCCTCTTGCAAAAAAAAGGTGATACTCAGCAACTAGTGAGGGGCTCATTACTTCAGGCTGAGTGTTTGTGGGCTTGGGGTTGAATAATGAGGCTATTATGGAGATATCCGCCAAGAAAAGCTGGAGAGGTCTTTGCTCCCACAGCTGAAGTAGCCTGCCAAGCCAATTTCTTCAGCAGTAAAATCATCTATTGGATTTCAATGTATTTGAAGAATTTCCAAAATGCATATGTCGTTTTTAGAATCGAAGTTTAACAAAATTGTCCATTCATTTCTGAAGCATATAATGAAAAAATGATGCTCTATGGTTTGGGGAATTGTTGAGGCAGTTTTTTTTTATATAGGGTCAGATGGGCTCAAAAGACTTTGAAAGTTACACACAAGCAACCATTTGATGTCATTTGCAAGAACCTGCTTTAAGAAAACAACTTGATATTGCAAAAAAAATATTCAAATATAAAGAGTTATTGCTCACCACTCATGTTATGTGCACTCCTGTTCATTTTGAAGATGAAGCAATGGAATATTGCAACTGTGTGCCCAGCTTGACTCCACTGGGAGTTGTGCTTCATTATCTAAGAAGCTGCTTGCACTCCAAAGCTTAGCTCATTACAGATGGTGAGAAAGAAAATGCAACGATGGATATCAAATGCTTTGCACATACAATTCAAGGATCCTCTTACAAAATGACAATTTTGACAATGACTGATTAAGCACATTTCATCTTAATGCATTAGATATAGTCATGCTGAAAAGAATTAACTCTTGGTTCAGTTCTAGGGTTTTACATATTAGGATATATTGTAAAATGTTAGTCTTTATCTACTTTTAAAATGATTTCAAGATAGGTCCTAGTGTGCAGAGACACATAGCAGATTCCATACCATCATCATTTATTTAAGAAAGATGAACCCTGAATGAAAACAAAACAAAACAAAATGCAACAAAGCAAAAGAACAATCTTGCAGCTTCTACATGGTTTTGGAGAGACGCTAGCAGCCAGGTTCTTCTAATCCAATTCACTTGATTAATTGATTGATTAAATAACCGAGTGCAAGATAATAGACTAAAGGAACAATTATAATTGTGGATGCAAGTGTGGAAACCTTTATAAACACGGGCAGATTGCTAGTCTGAAAACAATGCTAGGATGGAAAGACAATAGAAATAAGCCCTTACCCTTTTTGTTGACTTTGTCACACTTTGTATTTATGTTGTTTGTGAATCACAGTCATCTAAAAAAGCGTTCTATAGCATTTTAGAACAATTCAGTTAAATTATCATGGCTGTGTGTACTGTACTGTTTATGAACAGTTCACTCAAAAGGATCACACCACAAAGAGGGTTATTGAAAGAAAGGGTTTCCAGCTTTCTCCAAGATCGTTCCCATTCTGCCAGAAAGTTCAGAAACAGCAGCTGGCCTGCAGTTCTGCTTGCACAGCATTTCAGTCTGAGTGTTGGTAGCAGACGCAGGTTGCAGGACTCTGGCCTTCGAGGACTGGAGTTGCAGAACCCTCCACTAAGATGTTGCTTGACTATTGCCATATAATGTTTTTGCATCATTATGCCATCTTTTTTGTGAATAACAACCATCTGATAGTCCATCTGATGACGAAACATCTACACAACATCATCAAAACACATCGATTTTTAGGACACATAACCCATCTTCTTTTTTAATTTAAAACAAGAAAGGTCTTGCTTAAAAGCATGATATGTCCCCTTTAATGCAGCAGTAGAAACTGAGTACATAGAAATACACAGAAACATTTCTTTAAATCACCCCCACCCCACAGTGGGTGGAGGTGATTTAAAGAAATACCATACTAGGGTTTAATTGGGGAACAGGGGGAAATACTTACATTTTGGATCTTGTAAATAAAACTTGGTTGAATATATTTTAATAGTATCAATGCTCTTCATTCAAACATATGGTCCATCTGGAATTTTTGGTTTATCTTCCCTCAGTCCTTTCATGTCTGCTCATCTTTTCTTCACCGCCAGATCCTTGTAATTGTGTTGTTACTTCTTGATTGCTTCCTCTCACTTCCAAGCCACTGTATGGCCTTGAGGATTTATATTTCTAAAATTCTTGTTTTTGCAGCTCCTTTTATTAACATTACTGCCTCTTCTGCCCTCCCTCTAGGTTTCAAACCAGACTTGTTTTATTAAAAACAATACATCTAATAAAACCAAGATCTGGCTTACTGGGTTGTAACAACAGATGTGGACACTGGTTCATGACATACAAAACAAAATGAAAACAACTTGTTCACAACTCAGTTTGTTTATTCCCTGTATCAACTTTGTAGTTGCAAATCTCAGTCAAGAGACAGAGAGCATACACCAAGACATTGTAGGCCTTGGTCAGCTGTTCTGTAAACTTAATGACATATTGTAATTGGAACAATATGCTAAATTTTCTTTCTGACTGCATGATACAATTAATGCCTCCTCTTCCCACTTGAATACCTAACAAAAACAACAATAATGTATAAATAGTTAAAACATTTCCTAATGGAACTCATCGTAAAACATACAATGTAAGTTTTTTGAGATCAGATGAATGAATAGAGTGTACAACATTATGACCACCTTATATGCCTTATCTCCTGAAAGTGGGTTTTGGAATCTGGTACCAAGATATTTCTTTTAGATCTGATTTTTAAAAGCATTACACTGTCTTCACTGGCTTGTTTTCTACCCTTGTGCTGTGCTGAACCCAGGTGAGTGACATGCACACACATACCCGGGATGGTTAAAAAGAATTGATTCATTAAACCTGGTCACCTTCTTTCATTGCTCCTTGGTCCAGTTCTGAGATTCACATGCCCATTGTTGGTGCTTATGGTGAAGGACAGACTTCATCATGGCAACCTTGACTGATATGGAGCACACTGCACACTATCAGGGCCAAGATTAAGTTATTTAGCAGTTTCAGCTGCAGCTACTCATGTGACCACATTGTTTGATCAACAGCAAGATATGGCTGTCCATAGACCCTTCCCCAATTAATTCAATTCAATTCAATTTTATTTATATAGCGTCACTTCATGAACCATGTCATCTCAAGGCACTTTACAAAGTCAAATTCGATCAGATTATACAGATTGGTCAAAAAAGAATTATTATCTAAGAAACCCAGTTGATTAAATCAAAGTCTTGATGAGCAACATTTGCTCCTCCGGAGATTTGTCTGCATTATCCATGGTTTTGAGCAATCTCTCATACTGAGCAAGCATGAAGCGACAGTGGAAAGAAAAACTCCCCTTTAATGGGAAAGGAAAAACCTTCCGCAGTATGAACGGTCATCTGCCTTGACCGACTGTGACCGACTGAGAAGACAGAGCATGGACACAACAAGAGAGACAAAAAAGCACAGAAACCCACATTGATCCAGGAATCTGTTCTACATTAATCACGGTTCTGCCCTTAGACCACTTCTGAGAATGCAGACCAGGAGAACACCACAAATTTTTTTTTTTGCTGTTGAGAATTTCAAAACTATGGGAATGGTAAAATTTTATTTTCATCCCTTTTCCCTTCACTGAAGGTCTACAGAGACACTGCAAGTGCAGATGAATTTGTTCTCTCTCTTAGGGCTGCAGTTACCATACAACATCCTTCTGTTCTCGCAACCCTGGTTTGGGATTTCTTGAATCTTTCTTTTGACGCATATTTTTGAGCAATTCAGTTGAATTAATCTTTTTTATATATAGCGCAAATTCACAACACAATCTGTAATCTGAAGCACTTCACAAAGTCAATTCAATCAAGCCATACAGCCAGTCAAAGGTTTTCTAAGGAAACCCAGCAGATTGCATCAGGTTTTTGACAAGCGATTTTCACTCCTCCTGAAAGAGCGTAGAGCCACAGTGGACAGTTGTCTGTAACTTGAACTTTTTAAAGTAAAGTACTTTCACTTTGGGTTCCTTGGTATGCCTTGTTAATTAATTGAATTGGTATGAAGACCACTTGGTCAGAAAATACCTGATAGTCTTGACCGAAAACAGCTTTATGTGACATTGAAAAACTTGTGAAGCAGGCTTATGTATGCCAGTTAATGAAGAGAGCTGTTATTTTCTGTTTATGTAAAACTAATTGCTTTTCTGTTCTTCTCCAAACATAGCAATACCAGTGTGAGATAAGTCAAGAATAATAGAAATCCCCCAATACTGGTTCAAAGGTCTAATCAGACCTTTGAACCAGTATTGGTTATCTAGGTCAGAGATTCATAAAATAAAATAAAAAATACCTCATATTCAAAACAACACCACAGAGCAATCTCCTTTTGTATTCACATGCTGCACTAAGCCCTATGGAACATCTGTGAGAAGTTCCATAGGGCAAAAAGAATTTGTAACACCTATCTATAAACAATTTTAACAAATACAACAAATGCTGCATTAGTTTGACCCAAACCAAAAGGAAGGGAGCCCATTCTTTGTACATTAAAAAGGCGTTCAGAGGAGATGGACGGAAATAAGGAAGGAAGGAAAGAAGAAGGGAAACTTGTGAATGTATTGATGCTAATGAAAAATGAGAGCACTTTTTTCCCCAATCTTAGCCCTGCCAGTCTCTTTGCACAAAGCTGCCTGCACCTAACAACTGCAAATGTTTCTTATTGCCAATTTGGAAGCTTTTCCTTTCCCTAGCTAAATGGTCAGAAAAATGTTTATTTTGAAAGATCAAAACAATTGCCTTACGTAGTTAATATAGACGTGGGAACCCTTATCACCATGTGCACAACAAAAGGAAAGGCCGAATATCCAATATGACTAACATGAGAGAGACGCATTTGAGCAAATCTGAAAATAATTGTGTGTATTTCAGAATGGTGCATGGTAAAATTATGTCCACACAGCTGTGGTAATGAAAAACTTAGAAGCTTTTCCAAGTAAAAAACATGATCAATTTATTTATTTATTGGCTTCATTAGAACAACTCATGAGATAAATTGTTTCAAATTTCTGTGGCTGAAAAATAAACCAATTCTGCATGGGGTATTTCTTCATAACCTCAAACAACAGACATCTGACTGTAGAGCACTGTTTAATTTCCCCAGCCTGCCCTTATTAGGCCCGAGCAGCGAAGCGCTGCGAAGGCCTATTGTATCTGCTGCGAAGGCCTATTGTATCTGTGTTGTTTAATTAGGCCCGAGCAGCTAAGCGCTGCGAAGGCCTATTGTATCTGTGTTGTTTCTTATTATTATTATTCTGCCCCCCTAAAGAGGGGCCTTTTTGGGGGCCTTACCATTTTCAAAAACTCACCAAACTTGGCGGATGCAAGAAGACTGTTTAAAAATTTTGGATTTTAAGGTCGTCACAAAAATCAAAAGAAAAATGCCTCAACGGCGCCACCTAGAAATTTTCAAAGGACCCTTTGCTATTCACTTACTTCATCGTAGAGTAATGAAATTTTGTACAGTTGTAGATCTAAGCAAGACGCTCAGAATTTACAATTAACGTCATAGTGCAAATATCACAGGAAGTCGGCCATTTTAGATTGAAAGTCGTAATTTGACGTCATTTTTGACGTTTACAGCATTGGTATTTGATCGAACTCGTCCTAGGGATTTCGAGCGAGCGGCTTAAAACTCCGTCAGTCTGATCATAAGGCATGGCCAATTAAAAGTTATCAAAACGGTGAGTTTTTGAGCATTTTGAAGGGGCGTTAGCAGGGGTCAAAGTTCACCTACTCGCCACAAAACATAAAACTGTTATATCTCCCACACAGAAACACACAGAGGCACCAAACTTTCTGTGATTGTTCATCATCGGGTCTTCTACAATATCCAATGGTCAAATGATGACATCACTTAGGCCACGCCCCCTGACAACAGGAAAAACTGTTATATCTCCTACACAGAAACACACAGAGGCACCAAACTTTCTGTGATTGATCATCATCAGGTCTTCTACAATATCCAATGGTCAAATGATGACATCACTTAGGCCACGCCCCCTGAAAACAGGAAAAACTGTTATATCTCCTACACAGAAACACACAGAGGCACCAAACTTTCTGATTGATCATCATCGGGTCTTCTACAATATCCAATGGTCAAATGATGACATCACTTAGACCACGCCCCCTGACAACAGGAAGTGTCATGTTTTATTGTTAGCAGTCGCTATGTTACCCCTCTGAGCTAATCAAAATGAACGAGATCCTGGCGGGCGGCCAGCGGTGCGCAAATCCCAGCGGTGGCCAAGGCCGGAGCGGCGCTTGGCTGCGAGGGCCGCTCGATGCCGCTTGCGGCTTTAATTATTATTATTATTAATCTGCCACCCCAAAGAGGGGCCTTTTTGGGGACTTTATCATACTCAAAAACTCACCAAACTTGGCGGATGCAAGAAGACTGTTTAAAAATTTTGTATTTTAAGGTCGTCACAAAAATCAAAACAAAAATGCCTCAACGGCGCCACCTAGCAATTTTCAAAAGACCCTTTGCTATTCACTTACTTCATCGTAGAGACATGAAATTTGGTACAGTGGTAGAGCTCACCAAGACGCTCAGAATTTACAATTAACGTCATAGTGCAAATATCACAGGAAGTCGGCCATTTTAGATTGAAGGTCGTAATTTGACCTCATTTTTGACGTTTACAGCATTGGTATTTGATCGAACTCGTCCTAGGGATTTCGAGCGAGCGGCTTGAAACTCGGTCAGTCTGATCATAAGGCATGGCCAATTAAAAGTTATCAAAACGGTGAGTTTTTGAGCATGTTGAAGGGGCGTTAGCAGGGGTCAAAGTTCACCTACTCGCCACAAAATATAAAACTGTTATATCTCCTACACAGAAACACACAGAGGCACCAAACTTTCTGTGATTGATCATCATCGGGTCTTCTACAATATCCAATGGACAAATGATGACATCACTTAGGCCACGCCCCCTGACAACAGGAAAAACTGTTATATCTCCTACACAGAAACACACAGAGGCACCAAACTTTCTGTGATTGATCATCATCGGGTCTTCTACAATATCCAATGGTCAAATGATGACATCACTTAGGCCACGCCCCCTGACAACAGGAAAAACTGCTATATCTCCTACACAGAAACACACAGAGGCACCAAACTTTCTGTGAATGATCATCATCGGGTCTTCTACAATATCCAAAGGTCAAATGATGACATCACTTAGGCCACGCCCCCTGACAACAGGAAAAACTGTTATATCTCCTACACAGAAACACACAGAGGCCCCAAACTTTCTGTGATTGATCATCATCGGGTCTTCTACAATATCTAATGGTCAAATGATGACATCACTTAGGCCACGCCCCCTGACAACAGGAAAAACTGCTATATCTCCTACACAGTAACACACAGAGGCACCAAACTTTCTGTGATTGATCATCATCGGGTCTTCTACAATATCCAATGGTCAAATGATGACATCACTTAGGCCACGCCCCCTGACAACAGGAAGTGTCATGTTTTATTGTTAGCAGTCGCTATGTTACCCCTCTGAGCTAATCAACATGAAACTGTGTCCACAGACATGTTGCTGTGTTGTGGATTCCAGGCCCAACTGGATTCCATGTAGCAGTGCGGCATGGTGGCGTGGCGAAGTCACCTGAAACGCCGCTGCCATATGTCCAGACTTCCATAGGATATTGATAAATTTAATAAAAAGTAACTTAAAATTACCTTAAAAGGACAACATTTTTAAAAGTCAAAAGGCTTATTTGATGCTTTGAGAACATCTCTTCTAGTCGGCTACAAAATCAACTGGATTCGATGGAGCAGGGCGGCGTAGTGGCATGGCAAAGTCACCTGAAACGCCGCTGCCATATGTCCAGACTTCCATAGGATATTGATAAATTTAATAAAAAGTAACTTAAAATTACCTTAAAAGGACAACATTTTTAAAAGTCAAAAGGCTTATTTAATGCTTTGAGAACATCTCTTCTATTCGGCTACAAAACCAACCAAAACAGGATGATCTTTTAAGCTATAAGACCATTTTTAAGATGTCAATACATAGATTTTAAGCTGGTGGGTCGCCACTGCCTCCGGTGGCCAAATGCATCGCTGCATCAACTGATCTGCACCAGTTTAATCTCGTCATGGCAAAATTATTTTTTCTCTTCATGTGTGGCCCTAATACTCCATCTTAAGAACACCGCTGTCGTTACCGCGGGTCCTGGGGGAAAAAAAACGCTGCTCCTGGGGGGTATTTTTGATTATGCTCACGCATAGATGTGTAAAACTTCACATTGCAATTCAGACAGGCGCAGACTGCACCGTGCAGTTCATTTTAAAGAGGCAGTTTTGGCGCATATTCTGATAGAAACGGGCTGCGGGGAGCCTAAGTGTGTTGTCGTGGGCGTGTTTACCCACTGCAGGTAACCGCTGTGAAACAATCAGAAAGATTTCCCTGATTAATAACATCTTTATGGCGCGCTAGACTTATTGTTACTATGTGCTGCTTTACCAGTTCTCTCTCTCTCGCTCGCTCGCTCGTCATCGGACAAAAATCAAACTGCTTCGTGTTTGTATTTGAAATTGTGCATCAGACTCAGATTTAGAAGTGTTGTTACGACGTTTGAGCTGTAACTGCAACCGTTATATATATCTTGTAACTTTACTGAATTTGCATCTTAAGAAGATTGGGTTTGACAGACAACACCAACTGTCCCCTCAATCCAGTGCACACAATACCACAACAGACCTCATCACGCTCTACAGTACATCAAGAAAACTAAATCAACTAAAACAAGTTCACGAGTGCACATGAAATGAAGTTAATCCATATTTGTGTGTCAGGGTGTCTAAGCACTCTCCAGAATTTGACATCTCAGCAGAACCTGTAATAATTATAGAAAGTAACGTTATAAGTGTTCTGCCTTTTGTTAAGACAGCAAGGAATTCATGTCGTGAATACATTACATAAATAAGATATACATTAATTATTACTCAGAGGAAATCCATGCTAAAAACAGTTAGAAACGTTTTGGGTTCATATTTAATCAGAGTGAGACATCACAACTTTGTTAGATCTCTATGTGAATTACGTGAGATAGTGAGTGCTCTCACCTTAAAAAAAGATCTTTGACGTATTTTGCTCTGGTAAAAGCTGCTTTTCAGCGATGAAGCTAGGGAAACTGCTAATGTTGAAGTTGAATTTGTTCTACACGCTTCTGCCTTGGAAAATATTTGTCTTTTTACAAAAACAATGTTTAAAGCCAGATTTGTGGATAAAGGTTATTCAGAGAATGCAAGAAAAGGAAGCTTTGTGTGGGGAACTTTTGTCCCAGCTGTCTAGCTGCATATGGCCCCAGGACAGCACATTAGTTTTCTTGAAGTATAATTTTGGAGAAGTAGAAACAAGTATTAATTTCAAAAGGTAGGTAAAAGAGGAAAAAAGTTTTTACAAAATCTTAAAATGTTGGATAGTTGTTATTTCCATCTTGCTGTGAAAATTGGTAAAATATTATAATTTTTAATGCTTAGATATAAAATTGCAAGGCAATTACTAAAATTGCCGTTTCTTGAAAATGTTTTTCGGCATGCCATACTTTATATTTATAGGTAGCCTAGACGTGCATAATAAAAGAGTGGAACTAAAAGCTGGTCTAAAATTTTTATGGAGCTTTAACTTGCTAAGAGTAATAACGTTAGATGATTATATCTTTAAAATGAGATAACTGTCTCATAAAATGTGATAGTTTACTTGGTCTAAAGAGATTATTCAATTCAATGTTATTTATATAGCGCCAATTCATGAAATATATCATCTCAAGGCACTTTACAAAGTCAAAATCAATCAGATTATACAGATTGGGTCAGATTATACACATTGGTCAAAAAAATTCCTATATAAGGGAACCAGTTCATTGCATCAAAGTCTTGACAAGTAGCATTCTCTCTTGAAGAAGCGTAGAGCCACAGGGAGAGTCGTCTACACTGTTTCCATGGCTTTGCAGCAATCCTACCTACTGAGCAAGCATGAAGCAACAGCGGGAAAAAAAACTCCCCAATAACGGGAAGGAAAACCTCCAGCAGAACCGGGCTCAGTATGAACGGTCATCTGCCTCGACAGACTGGGGGTTACAGAAGACAGAGCAGAGACACAACAAGAGAGACAAAAAAAGCACAGAAGTTCTACATTAGATGGTAGTAGCGGGTGATCTGTCTTCCCTGGATGATGCCACAGCTAACAGAACGTTTACCTACTATGAAGAAAATAGAAAAATCAAAAAGTTAAAAGCTGAAATGACAACAGTCATTCAAAATTGAAGAACAATAGATTCTGATGTCCTGCAGTAGCCTAAACGTATAGCAGCATAACTATAGAGGTAGCTCAGGGTAACATGAGCCACTCTAACTAGAAGCTTTTTAAAAAAGGAAAGTCCAAAGAGCCAGCTTCTAGTGGAGAAGTTCAAGTTTCTTGGGGTCTTGTTCATGAATGAGGGGAAGATGGAGCGGGAGATCGACAGGCGGAATCGGTGCAGCGTCTGCTGTGAAGCGGGCGCTGTACCGATCCGTTGTGGTGAAGAGAGAGCTGAGCCAAAAGGCCAAGCTCTCGATTTACCGGTCGATCTACGTTCCTACCCTCATCTATGGTCACGAGCTTTGGGTCGTGACCGAAAGAACGAGATCCCGGATACAAGATCCCGAAATGAGTTTTCTCCATAGTGTGTGTGAGCTCTCCCTTAGAGATAAGGTGAGGAGCCCAGTCATCTGGGGAGGACTCAGAGTAGAGCCACTGCTTCTTCACGTCGAGAGGAGCCAGTTGAGGTGGCTTGTGCATCTGGTTAGGATGCCTCCTGGATGCCTCCCTGGTGAGGTGTTCTGGGCACGTCCCACCGGGAGGAGGCCCAGGGGAAAACCCAGGACACGCTGGAGGGACTATGTCTCTCTGCTGGCCTGGGAACGCCTTGGGATTCCCCCGGAGGAGCTGGCCCAAGTGGCTGGGGAGAGGGATGTCTGGGCCTCCTTTATAAAGCTACTACCCCCACGATATTGCTAAAGTGTTCCTTTGGCAATAGTCCAATTGCTAAAGTGTAACTTTTACATTACTTTTGGGTGTGTATCCACCAATTTAGATGTTAAACTTTCATAAAACCTGTCTTAATGCAAGAAACAAAACCCTTAGACACATGAAATAGCAAGTAACTTTAAAAAACTAAAATGGTTTTGTTAACTTTTCACATTAAGCTGGATTAACAGCTAGTAAGATACCTTTGATTAAATTGGTATACTAATGTTTAAACCAGGGGTGTCAAAGCTACGGCCCGCGGGCCGAATTCGGCCCGCCGGACGATTTAGTCCGGTCCGGTGGCCAAATGCATTTTCATTATTCAACAGCTGTATCTCCTCGCTGCATCGAGCGATCTGCACCAGATTTTTTGTGAGTCGTGGGGGAGCGCTGCCGAACACGTTCGTGTGAATCGCCCAGTGGACGGGCAGGCAAAATGCGTGACAGCATCTGCGGTGGCGGGCGGGCGGCGGTGCGCAAATCCCAGCGGTGGCCAATAGGCCAGAGCGGCGCTTTGCTGCGAGGGCCGCTCATCACCGCTTGCGGTTTTAATTAGGCCCGAGCAGCTAAGCGCTGCGAAGGCCTATTGTATCTGTGTTGTTTCTTATTATTAGGCCCGAGCAGCGAAGCGCTGCGAAGGCCTATTGTATCTGTGTTGTTTAATTATTATTATTATTAATCTGCCACCCCAAAGAGGGGCCTTTTTGGGGGCTTTATCATACTCAAAAACTCACCAAACTTGGCGGATGCAAGAAGACTGTTTAAAAATTTTGTATTTTAAGGTCGTCACAAAAATCAAAACAAAAATGCCTCAACGGCGCCACCTAGCAATTTTCAAAAGACCCTTTGCTATTCACTTACTTCATCGTAGAGACATGAAATTTGGTACAGTGGTAGAGCTCACCAAGACGCTCAGAATTTACAATTAATGTCATAGTGAAAATATCACAGGAAGTCGGCCATTTTAGATTGAAGGTCTGATTTTGACCTCAATTTTGACGTTTACAGCATTGGTACTTGATCGAACTCCTCCTAGGGATTTCGAGCGAGCGGCTTGAAACTCGGTCAGTCTGATCATAAGGCATGGCCAATTAAAAGTTATCAAAACGGTGAGTTTTTGAGCATGTTGAAGGGGCGTTAGCAGGGGTCAAAGTTCACCTACTCGCCACAAAACATAAAACTGTTATATCTCCTACACAGAAACACACAGAGGCACCAAACTTTCTGTGATTGATCATCATCGGGTCTTCTACAATATCCAATGGTCAAATGATGACCTTGCTTAGGCCACACCCCCTGACAACAGGAAGTGTCATGTTTTGTTGTAAGCGGTCGCTATGTTACCCCTTTAAGCTAATCAACATGAAACTGTGTCCACAGACAGAACACATGTTGATGTGTTGTGGATTTCAGGCCCAACTGGATTCGATGGAGCAGGGGGGCGTGGCGGCGTGGCATATTCACCTCAAACGCTGCTGTCATACGTTTGGCTCTGAATTCCACAGTTTTGGGCCAAGCTGCATAAAACTCATTTGGATGCATCCTTATCCACCCCCCAACAGGAAATCAAAACAAACTTTAGTGAGCAGGACTTAGTTTCTCTATAGCGCCACCATGCAATTTTCAAAGGACCCTTTGCTATTCACTTAGTTCATCGTAATGAAATTTTGTACAGTTGTAGATCTCAGCAAGACGCTCAGAATTTACAATTAATGTCATAGTGCAAGTATCACAGGAAGTAAGCCATTTTAGATTGAAATCTGAATTTTGACACCATGTTGACATGGTGTCAAATACCATCATCGTCAAGTTTGATCATATTTGATCAAACTTGTCCAGCAGGGGGCAGCAAGAGACCACAAATAAACCCCAAAGGAATTTCTCTTGGTAAGTAACTGATCTTAACTCTTTGGTTTCCTTATATATTTAAGTTGAACAGATATACAAATCCTGCTTGAAAACTGACAAACTTACTCTTGTTCAATATATTTCAGTTTTTATTTATATAGCGCCAAATCATGAAACATGTCATCAGGGGTGTACTGGGACAAAAAAATCAGCCCTGGCATTTTGGATTAGACTGGCCCACCACATTTTGTTGTGTACTGAATGTGTATACCAACTGTACAATACCTTGAGGTCAGGTTAATGGAAATTAGTGAGAGTGGACACCTAAAATACTTCTAAAATCTTAATTTATTAACACGGTAAAATGTAAACTCCATCACAGCACAGCAACTATTCTTAGATCAGAGAGAGAGAGAGAGAAAGAGAGGTGTCAGGGTCAATCACACATATTATCACGTTACATCATTATAAGAAGTTATTGTAAGTTGCTCATCAGATCTATTTAGTCTTCCAGATACTGTAGGGTAACATTGGACTAATGTGCACTCACTGTGTAAAAAAGGATGCCAATGACAAAATGAACCAGAGAAAGGCCTCACTTATCATGGAAAGAAAGAAAATATATAATAACATAATATAAATTTTGATTTACTCAGTCATTTGTAATAAGTATTTTATTTATCTAATTTCCTAATTTTTGATCATATTTTCTTTAAAATCGCAGACTTTTTGCTATTTTTCATGTAAATCCTTGGTGGCGCTTCATAGCGAAGCCGGTGAGGCCGCACCAAGCTTGGCCTCCCCTGGGATTGTGCAATCCCATGTTAACTGCGCTGACTTCCATTCTGTGAATGCATCTTCCTGTCTCTAGATCATAAATTCAATTGTTCAAACAGTTATGAACAGATTTTCCACAATTTAATATATGTGGATTACGAATTGTGTTTTGGTCATCAAACTGTGTGCAGATAACATGTTTTCGTGGTGCTGGCTGATCATAAACAGCAAAGAACTGGTTGTAGGTGAGGTCGGCAGTTCCTTGGCCGCTAGGCAGGGGGCGCTCAAGGTGCACCGCTCGTGATCCCCAAATAGTAGAGTCAAAACAAGTTATGGATGTATTATTAGCGAGTTTTGCTAAACAAGTAAAGCACTAAAAAGACTCTAAACATAGAGCTGGAACAGGACTGATAAGGGAAGGCTTTCCTCCCTGGCAGTGAGCTCCACTGAGACTGAGAGACTTTTAAAACTGAAGAAGATAAAGAGAACTTTTACCGGAAAATGATGATATTTTTGTTCAGAAAGAGCGCCGCAGGGACTTAAATTATAAGTAGAGGTAAGACAGCGATACTTATTCATGTTTTGTTTTTGTGATAAAATGTGCGTAATGTGGGTTATAGTTTTAGAATGTGTTACAAATGCAGAAATCCATCATAACTCATAAACTGTTACAGTCAAATGACAAATAATTTATTTTTATTTTTTCATCAAATAATCAATATTTTTCCATGTCTCTTGGTGAATTAATTTGGCTCAATCAGTCTCCTTCAGCACTTTGCAACGAGTCTACTCTGTAGAGTGTATATATTTGTAAATCTGACTCTGATGACGTCAGTACCTCACCAGCTATGAACCCTACCGCACGTCACTGATTACAACCACCACCACCACCACCATAATCTGCCTTGACCGACTGGGGGTTACAAAAGGGAGAGAAGAGACACAACAAGACAGACAAAAAAGCACAGAAGCACACATTGATCCAGTAATCTGTTTTACATTAGATGGTAATAACAGGTGATCTGTCTTCCCTGAATGATGTCACAGCTAACAGAACGCCAGACCAGGTGTACCTACTATGAAGAAAAAATAGAAAAAACAAAAAGTTGAAATGACAACAGTCATGCAAAATTGGAGAACAATAGACCCTGATGTCCTCCAGCAGCCTAAGCCTATAGCAGCATAACTATAGAGGTAGCTCAAGGTAACATGAACCACTCTAACTATAAGCTTTGTCAAAAAGGAAAGTCCCAAGAGCCAGCTTCTAGTGGAGGAGTTCAAGTATCTTGGGGTCTTGTTCACGAATGAGGAGAAGATGGAGCGGGAGATCGACAGGCGGATTGGTGTGACGTCTGCTGTGAAGCGGGCGCTGTACCGATCCGTTGTGGTGAAGAGAGAGCTGAGCCAAAAGGCCAAGCTCTCGATTTACCAGTCGATCTACGTTCGTACCCTCATCGATGGTCACGAGCTTTGGGTCGTGACCGAAAGAACGAGATCCCGGATACAAGCGGCCAAAATGAGTTTTCTCCATAGTGTGTCTGGGCTCTCCCTTAGAGATAGGGTGAGGAGCTCAGTCATCCGGGGAGGACTCAGAGTACAGCCGCTGCTCCTTCACATTGAGAGGAGCCAGTTGAGGTGGCTCGGGCATCTGGTTAGGATGCCTCCTGGACGCATCCCTGGTGAGGTGTTCTGGGCACGTCCCACCGGGAGGAGGCCCAGGGGAAGACCCAGGACACGCTGGAGAGACTCTGCTGGCCTGGGAACGCTTTGGGATTCCCCCGGAGGAAGTGGCCCAAGTGGCTGGGGAGAGGAAGGTCTGGGCCTCCCTCTTGAAGCTGCTACACCCGCGACCTGACCCCGGATAAGCGGAAGACGATGGATGGATGGAAAAAGGAAAGTTTTAGGATTAGTCTTAAAAGTAGACAGGGTGTCTGCGTCACGGACCAAAACTGGGAGTTGGTTCCACTGGAGAGGAGCATGATAGCTAAAGGATCTGCCTACCATTCTGGTTTTACAGACTTTAGGAACCACCAGCAGACCTGCTTTCTGAGATTGAAGTGGTCTGTTAGAAATTACTAAAGTTTGTACACAACATACACATGTGGAATATTGCTAACGTGTTACTTTAGCAATATTCCAATTGCTAAAGTGTTACTTTTACATTATTACTTTTGGGTGTGTATCCACCAATTTAACTGTCAAACTTTCATAAAAGCTGTCTTGATGCAAGAAATGAAACCCTTAAACACATGAAATAATTAACTTTAAATAACTAAAAAGGTTTTGTTAACTTTTCACATGAAGCTGGATTAACAGCTAGTAAGATACCTTTGATTAAATTTGTATACTAGTGTTTAAACCAGGGGTGTCAAATGTACGGCCTGCGGGCCGGATCTGGCCCACCAAACGATTTAGTCCGGCCCGGTGGCCAAATGCATTTTCATTATTCAACGGCTGTGTCTCCTCGGTGCATCGACCGATCTGCACCATATTTTTTGTGAGTCGTGGGGGAGCGCTGCCCAACGCATACGTGTGTTTTGCATGGTAGAAGCGTGAGGAAAATGCACGACAGCTTCTGCGGTGGCTGGCGGCGGGAGGTGCGCGTACCCTAGCGGTGGCCCATAGGCCAGAGCGGCGCTTGGCTGCGAGGGCCGATCATCACCGCTTGCGGTTTTAATTATTATTCTGCCCCCCTAAAGAGGGGCCTTTTTGGGGGCCTTACCATTTTCAAAAACTCACCAAACTTGGCGGATGCAAGAAGACTGTTTAAAAATTTTGGATTTTAAGGTCGTCACAAAAATCAAAAGAAAAATGCCTCAACGGCGCCACCTAGAAATTTTCAAAGGACCCTTTGCTATTCACTTACTTCATCGTAGAGTAATGAAATTTTGTACAGTTGTAGATCTAAGCAAGACGCTCAGAATTTACAATTAACGTCATAGTGCAAATATCACAGGAAGTCGGCCATTTTAGATTGAAAGTCGTAATTTGACCTCATTTTTGACGTTTACAGCATTGGTATTTGATCGAACTCGTCCTAGGGATTTCGAGCGAGCGGCTTAAAACTCCGTCAGTCTGATCATAAGGCATGGCCAATTAAAAGTTATCAAAACGGTGAGTTTTTGAGCATTTTGAAGGGGCGTTAGCAGGGGTCAAAGTTCACCTACTCGCCACAAAACATAAAACTGTTATATCTCCCACACAGAAACACACAGAGGCACCAAATTTTCTGTGATTGTTCATCATCGGGTCTTCTACAATATCCAATGGTCAAATGATGACATCACTTAGGCCACGCCCCCTGACAACAGGAAAAACTGTTATATCTCCTACACAGAAACACACAGAGGCACCAAACTTTCTGTGATTGATCATCATCGGGTCTTCTACAATATCCAATGGTCAAATGATGACGTCACTTAGGCCACGCCCCCTGACAACAGGAAAAACTGCTATATCTCCTACACAGAAACACACAGAGGCACCAAACTTTCTGTGATTGATCATCATCAGGTCTTCTACAATATCCAATGGTCAAATGATGACATCACTTAGGCCACGCCCCCTGAAAACAGGAAAAACTGTTATATCTCCTACACAGAAACACACAGAGGCACCAAACTTTCTGTGATTGATCATCATCAGGTCTTCTACAATATCCAATGGTCAAATGATGACATCACTTAGGCCACGCCCCCTGACAACAGGAAAAACTGCTATATCTCCTACACAGAAACACACAGAGGCACCAAACTTTCTGATTGATCATCATCGGGTCTTCTACAATATCCAATGGTCAAATGATGACATCACTTAGACCACGCCCCCTGACAACAGGAAGTGTCATGTTTTATTGTTAGCAGTCGCTATGTTACCCCTCTGAGCTAATCAACATGAACGAGATCCTGGCGGGCGGCCAGCGGTGCGCAAATCCCAGCGGTGGCCAAGGCCGGAGCGGCGCTTGGCTGCGAGGGCCGCTCGATGCCGCTTGCGGCTTTAATATTTGTTTTCTTTCTCAAAGAGACAAATTTACAGTTAATGAAGAATATTTTTACACAATGGGAAATCAATGAGCATTGGAGATAAATGAGAAAGGCAGCTTTAACAATTTAGGAAATCTGAAAAGGAAGCAAAAGAAGGAAAATTGCACTCTCTGCTTAGCTATTACCAATGCATGAAGCATGATACCATGCAGCCTCAGCAAAGACTAGCAATGTTTCATGGTGGCATTTAGGTAATTGGCTGGGGAAATCGTTTGTTGCAATTAACAAATTAAAGGATTTTTAGTGCTGGGTTTACTCTTTCTTCTCCTTAGAGACCAGACCCCTGCACCACCACTACACTTTTTTTCTAGCCCTGCAGCAAATTTTATGTCCAGGTGATTCCAGTGATGACCTATAAGCAGATGTCACTTTAGCTTCATTACTACACCTCTGATAATACCTCCACAGATTTATAACTAAGCATCCAGATCGAATTCAACAGTGGCAACAGAGGGGAGTGTCGCGCTGCTCAGCTGGAACCTTTAAGGCAGATATGTCCCTCACAGTGCAGCAGTAATAAATCGATGAGGTGCAGAGCCAGAGGTGCATGAGCTCAATATGAAGTTGGTAGAAATGGCCTGGAAGCTGCGGGGGAGAATTAAGAATCAGACTGTGTATTGAAATGTCAACCTGGAGTCTTCTGCAACCTTCTGCACCTTAAAATGTCTTGATGAGCACAGACTGAGAATATTAATAGGCTGCAAAGTTAAAATAAAATCACCCACAATGGAAAGGAAACATTTTATTTTTGGCCAAGCCCTTCCTTAAAAATAGGTATCACAGTATAACCTTGTGTAACAATACAACAGTTTCAGTGCACGGTTCTTCTAAGAAAATAAAAAAAATAAACAGCATTATCTTAATAGGACAAAGTATTAATTTTGCATACCTTTGTCACGATCCCCCTCTATTACATATCAAAAATGTTCAACAAGCTCTTGTCATTGCGCATCCTGGGTTGGTTTTCAGCTGAAGCAAATAGAAAAGAGAGTACAGGCAGAAAAATGTAAATCATTTTTCATAATTTGGTAATTTTCTGCATCAGAACCCCTTCACGCAGTTCATCAAATTATTTGCTGCTTGAATTGGATCAGACTTAATCTAAGCTGTGTAAAAGTAACTTAATATATGCAGAACTTTAGTAAATAAATAAGTGCAAAAGTTAATTTTCTAATATCTATTTAAAGGTTTTGTCTTTTATCCTTTCACCTAATGTTTCATAACAGCTACCCTATTTAACCGCCTTACTGGACGTTTGAACAGTCACATAAACTGTGAAATCACAGGTCACACACACATCCTTATTTAAAATACAAAGTGAGGACTTTGCCTTGACTTCCATTCATTTTCAAGCCTTTCTGTGGCCTAACCCTGACCCTAAACCTAACCTTTACGAGTATATACCCAACTCTAACCTTAACCTAAAACTAATTTGTACCTTAGTCCTGAACCTAACCACTAGCGCAGAAAAAAGTGAGGGCCAAAAAAGGTCCTCTTTAAATCAAAGTCCTCGCTTTACTAGTAGAATGTGCAAGAAATGTTCTCACTTAACTGCAAGTACAAGCACACACACTCACACACACACACACACACACTCACACACACACACACACACACACACACACACACACACACACACAAAAGTTGCCCACAGACATACACACAGCAAACCCTGTCTCGCAGGCCTCGACAAAAAGGGAGATATTTCCCATTTTTAGATATAAATTTATTCAACAAACTATGGTTAAAATCAGTTTTTCAATATGAAGTGTGAAGTACTTCTCATTTGTCTGTCTGTGTAATTTCATTAACTTGACTTGTTTTTATAAGGCTATTAAATGTTTTTAATAAAATTAAACAAATCAGTAAAATCAGAGGTGTACATATGTGAAAGCATTGTAATATACAATCAAAATAATCTTCTAAGCAAAAAGAGACAGCATAAGAAAGAAGAGCCAATTTAGTTGGCAGGCAGGGTTTGAATATATAAAAAAAATGAGCTCCTCAGGTGTCCCCCATATTAATAACCAGCACTGCATATGGTAAATGGCAGAGCTAACAACAGTAACATAATGAACAGGGTAACTAGGAAGCTGAGATTCTGGACTTTCAGACATTGTTTACAGCATTGTTTTGTGATCCTTTTTTTTTTTCCACACTGACAAGTGATTATAATCCAGCAGGACAAGCCACCCTCATTTAGGTCCTGCAACATGACTGTCCATTAAATGGACTTTAACAGACAGAAAAACGTTGGCTGGCTGATACCCACTTATTGCCTTCCTCTGTATGCATTTTATTCCTTATATCAGATTAGAACCTGCTTTCCTGAAGCTGCATGTGAAACTGATGCACGTATGCCTTTAACTCCAGTGTTTCAGGCAGAGAGAGTGACCTTCCTGGGAGAGCTCCAACAGATCTGTGTGATGTGCTACTTCACGCTGCATTTCAGCTGTCTGATGAAGCTTATCAGCATGATAAACATCTTCTGCAGAGTCTTGAGAACAATCACAAATAATATAGCCCCAAACTGATATTATATGTTGAAATGGACAACAAAGTTGTTGAGAGATTGATAATGTGTAGCACTCTTTCTGCACAATATCAATCTGGGACTGCTCCATTTGAATCTGTTTGGGGAAAGGAGGAAATTTCAGCAGAACCTACTGAGCTGATTGAGCAAAACATTGAGTTGAGGCAGCGCAGCCAGCTAATGCTTACTTGCATAAAAGTAACAGAGCCCTAAAACGGCTCATTCTGAAAGGAGTTTAAAACATTATCTGAGAATGATTTTGTGCAAAAATGTAATGAACATGTTTTTTAAATCCCATAGACTTACCCTAACAGGTTTAAAAGGAAGCATATTAGGTCCCTTTTAAAGAAATGACACGGTATTCATAAACTGCAGCAGCAATTACGGATTCTGAAATGCCGTTCTAATATGATTCCTTAAGTCCGACATTGTTCTTAAAGTTTTAATAGATGCCTTGTCAGGTAAGGATTGTTAAATAAAAATATGATGAAATATCAAAATTTGTTTTTCCCATTTCGTTGACTGTTATATTGTTTGTTTTATATTTTTGCTTGATTAAAAGAAACATCTGACAATTTGACACAAAAGATGCTCAAATTGCTCCAATCTACTGAAGTTGTCTGGTGCATTCAGACTTTGTTCCTTTAGTATAACTGCATCTCTGCTGAACAGTGTTGTAGTCAGAACAACAGTACTTGGTAGTGTTTACAAATGGTGTATTTGTTGAGCAGTAAGATTTTTGTGTTTTTGATCGCCTGATAACCGGTCAGGACTCAAGCATAAAATCATCTTATTCGAGAAAACAAGCAAATACAAGTGCTGTTGTTTGTTTTTTAAGCCATGTAGTTCACAAGGCGAATAGTGGTGAAATATATTAGTTGAAAAAAATCAATCATTTATACTTAAATAAATATACCAGTATCTTTATCTTCTTATTGCAACAAAATAGTTATATAGAAGAGAGCATGTTCAATGTTTTTTTTGCAACAAATCTATTATTCAATATTTTCTTAAGCTGAAATACTCCGAACATTTTTTTAAACTAGTGTTCCTTTTCATTTGTTCTGTGTTGTTTGTTTAAAATACATTGATAGAGCAACTTTAAATGGTCAGTCTTTGATTACAGTAAGACTCTATTAACCATCCTATCAACAGAAACCTTTTGGTCACAGTAAAATCCAGGGTTCAAAGTCCTGTGAATAAACATGTAAACACAGTTATCAAGCGTGCACTTACTCTCAGACTGCCATCCTTCATCAGACCTAAGAAGCAATGACTTTGTGATTCAGTCACAATCAACTAATTGCTGGGTTGGCACATTGATATCGCAGCACCACTGGAGGTTAATGAAAATTGCACCTTTGCTTGACAAACATCCGATCCTGTTAGCCGTGCTGAGCAGAATCATCAGGTAGTGTCAAGTAGATTTCCCTGGAGAGCAGCTGCCAAGTTCGCAAGGCAATATGTGCTTAATCTTACCTGTCATAACACCCGCACTTCGGTTTGTGCTGCATAAAAGCTAGGTTTTCCCTCTGTAATAATGATGACAGACATTACAGTAGGTTTAATGATGAAATTAAAGAAAGTTACTTGAAACAAAAAAAAAATATTGTTTTTGTTGTTGATTTTGATGTACTCAATTGACTTTATACAAGCGAAGAAAACAATACTAAAATTTGTTTGTCAAAACCTCCATGTAAGCCGACATAAATAAATATAGCCCATAGAGCTATGCTTCCTTTTAAACATGTTAGGATAATACGCCCCTTTTAAAGGAATGACACGGTATTTATAAACTGCAGCTGCAATTGTGGATTCTGAATCGGCATTCAAATATGATTCCTTAAGTCAGACGTTGTTCTTAAAGTTTTAATAAATGCCTTGTCGGGTAAGGATTGTTAAATAAAGTTATAATGAAATATCAAAATGTGTTTTTCCCCATTTTTTTGAACGTTATACTGCATGTTTTGTATTTTTGCTTGACAAAAAGAAACATACAATCTGACACAAAAGAGGCTCAAATTGCTCCAATCTACTGCACTTATTTGGTGCATTCAGGTCTACATGCATTTGGTAAAGTGATTTATTTTGTGAATCCAGTGCAGAAATAAAGCAAAGAGCAAGAGCCAAAGAGTCTAAAGTATTTTTTCCTTCAGTAACTGCATCTGTGCTAAACGGTGTTGTAGTCAGAACTACAGCTCCTGATAGTGCTTACAAATGGTGTATTTGCAGAACAGTAAGATTTTACCATGCTTGTATACATTTGTAAGAGGATTTTTCCCCCTGCTTTGTTGAATTGAAAGATGACCAAATGAGGGTGGAAGGGCTGCTGTTTTCCCCCAACAACAAGAACGATTAATTGTTGACATGGGGCTTCAAAATAATGCTATCAGACTCCATGAAATCCAGCAGAGAGTAATTGAAGACAATGTCAATTTTGATGGCATCAACGGTGTGTCTCTTTCAACTATTGACTGCGTTATTCAACGGTACAGACTTCGTTTGAAACAAGTGTACAGAGTACCCTCTGAGTGCAACTCTGCAAGAGTAAATTATCTAAGATATCAGTATGTGCAAGTAAGTACACACACTTTCAGTATAAATTCTTTGCTCATAGGCCGACTGTTACTGTAGCCTGGTGGTTGCAGCTACTGTATCACAGTACTATGAACCATTTTGTATTTTATGTTAGTTTATTGCAAATGTGTCTTTTTGTGTGAAAAAGAATTCCATGGATTAGCCCCATGAATACATTTTCATAGATGATGCAGGGTTTAATGTGTTTTTTTTCTTCCTGCTTCTTGGTGAAGGTGGATGCTTTTCTTCTCTCTCCTCTTCTTTTCCTCTCTCCCTCCACCGTTTCCCTGCCTGCTTCTGTCAATCTTTTTGGAGCCTCTTTTTACAGAACTTCCAAACTATAAATTATGGATCTGGTCAGCTGGACTCTCAACGCAACTGTTGAAATTTTCTCAATGAGAAAACTGGGTGAAGGAGAGCCCCTGTGCCTGACGGGACATGTGCAGCTGGACACACGGTGGGAGGAGGATCGTGTGTCTGTCCATTTTGTCAGTCGAGGATGTTGAAAATATGTTCAAAATTGGATTTATGATAACAGGGTTGCTACTTTTTGAAGCTGGCGGTTACCTGGAGTATCAAGAAATTCTGAAAACGTTGGCAGCTGTTTCGGCCCATGTCAAGGCTGCCTGAACTATATGAGGAATATGTTTGCTACCAACACTCAGACTGAAATGCTGCGTAAGCAGAACTGCAGGCCAGCTGCAGTTTGTCAACTTGCTGGAGGAGTGGGAACACTCTTGGAGAAAGCTGGAAACTGGACTCTGGCAGAATGACCAACGTTTTGGCTTTTTTGGAAACACCATTGAGATGTGCCAGTGAGACTTTAAGGTAGACAGAAAAACAAGACTCTGCTTGCCCAAAACATATGCTGCTATCCAAAGTGGCCAGCATGGTGGCAATGTTCCCCTTTTGTGCAGCCATAAGTTAAACTGGGGGTTCTCCGCCGGCATGCAAACTTGGGGCCATGTAATGCTAAACATCTCCTGACTGTTCTGGGTGGTCTACAGTATATTATGATTGCACGTGAATTTCGGGACCAGCAAGCAGTGCATCCAATGTATGTCATACTTTGGGACAATGTGAGTTTCGCCATGCTGCGCCGATACACAAGTGGTTCACCTACAACCAGTTAGTTCTTCATAAAGGTTTCCTTCCACCCTACAGCCCCTTCCTGAATCAAGTAGAGGAGTTTTCTCTGCATGGCGGTGGAAGGTCTATGACTGAAAGTCCTATATTAGGGAAAATTTACTGCAGGTAATGGAACAGGCCTGTGATGATGTAGCTGTTGATTCTTCTCAAGGCTGGGTTTGGCACACCAGACGGTTCTTTCTACGTTGTTTGGCAAGAGAAAATATAGCCTGCGATGTGGAAGTTCTCTGACCAGACCAAACAAAGACAAGATTTAAAAAAAAAGGTTTCAATGAATCCTATAAAGTGCTTTTCTGTCTTTTTTCCCTTCTTTCTATTGTTACATTTTGATTTTGTTTAAAAGATATTTCATATTAAATTTAACAAACATTTTCTGTTAGTTCAATGCACTCGTTGATGTGTCTTGAATTTTTTTTTTGGTGTCTAATGAATGCTGTGAGGTGAATCTATGTTTACTTGCTATATGTATGAACTGAACATATTGTGTGGTTTTGACCACATGAGAACTGGTTTTGAGGGAAACGTCTGGTTTTGATGGAGAAGTCTCTGGTTTTGTGAATGCAGTTTTGGTTTTTGCAATTTTGTTTAAGGTTTTGAGAAAATGGGAGGAGGTTTCAACAAATGTGTTTCAGCAATTGTGAAAACTGTAAACAGCACTGTAGATAAAAAAAAATCCATTACTGGCATGCTCCATTTTTAATGAAGTATGCTATGCATGTTGCATCATATCTCTTTTTTCACAGGTCCTTGTCAATTGAGAGGGGCATAGTGATTTAAAAAAGGTTTAATCATACAGAGTATCATGCAAAACAAATGTTTAGAGAGAGAGAGCCTTTTCACATTTTTCATGTTACATCTACAAGTTCAGTGCATTTAAGTGAAATTGTATATGATAGACCCACACTAAGGAGTGCATGATTGTAAAGTGAATGTAAAAGCACACAGGGTTTTCAAAATGTGTTAACAAATGGTAAAATGCATGGTATGCATATTTATTCAGCCCCCTGAAGCCTAAAAATAAAACCTCTACATCAGTTGCCTTCAGAAGTAAATATCCAATATGGCCCAACAAAATAAATAAGGAAACTTGTCAAAACTGAATGGAAGATGGATAGAGGTAAATATAGGTCAATCCAGGAAGAAAAACTATTTCTAAACTGCCAGCACGATGACCCTAAACATACAGCCAGAGTGCCCATCCAAATGTCAAGTTAAACCATATCCCTTTGTTAAAAAATGACCAGCCAAAAAACAGGCCTAATTTTAATAAAGATGATGTGACTTAAAAATTCACAGGCATTATTCATCTAATCTGACTGAGCCTGAGCTATTTTCCAAGCAAAACAGGCAAAAATGTCAGTTCTTTTGGGGGCATGTCTCTATCAGCTTTACACACCAAAGGCCAGAACAGTGGTTGCTGTGAAAGGTTGCTCTAAATGCCACACTTTTCGGATTAGCAATTTCTTTAAAAATCTTTCAAAATCATCCATCATTTTCCTTTAACCCCACAATTATCCATTGTTTCTTGCTGATATATCACAAAGAAGTCCCTATAATCTACATTAAAGTATGTTGTAGGAAGGTGACATAATGTGAAAAGGTTCAAGGTGTATGAATTCCACAGAAAAGACCTTTGTTTTTTAACCCTTAATTAATACAAAATTTTGAAGCCATGAAACAATTAAGAAGCCCCATTAAATAGGCACGTCTTTATTGAGAAATGTTTATATATCAGTGTATGGTCTTATTTTTTTGTTTTTGCAAAGAAAATTAACTTGATTGTACAAAACTGGCAGAACTCACCCTCATTTTAAAATATATCAACAACTATTTTAATTCAATTCAATTCAATTCAATTTTATTTATATAGCGCCAAATCATGAAACATGTCATCTCAAGGCACTTTACAAAGTCAAGTTCAATCATATTATACAGATTGGGTCAGATTATACAGATTGGTCAAAAATGTCCTATATAAGGAAACCAGTTGATTGCATCAAAGTCCCGACAAGCAGCAGTCACTCCTGGGGAACCGTAGAGCCACAGGGAGAGTCGTCTGCATTGTACATGGCTTTGCTGCAATCCCTCATACTGAGCAAGCATGAAGCGACAGTGGGAAGAAAAACCACCCATTAACGGGAAGGAAAAACCTCCGGCAGAACCGGGCTCAGTATGAACGGTCATCTGCCTCGACCGACTGGGGTTACAGAAGACAGAACAGAGACACAACAAGACAGACAAACAAGCACAGAAGCACACATTGATCTAGTAATCTGTTCTACATTAGATGGAAGTAGCGGGTGAGCCGTCTTCTCTGGATGATGTCACAGTTAACAGAACGCCAGACCAGGTGTACCTACTATGAAGAAAAAGAGAGAGAGCAAAAAGTTAAAAGCTGAAATGACGACAGTCATTTCAATGTAAAACAATGCAAAACTGGAGAACAGTAGACTGAAGAACAGTAGAAATCAGTAGAGTGAGAAAATTAGACCCTGATGTCCTCCAGCAGCCTAGGCCTATCACAGCACAACTATAGAGATAGCTCAGGGTATGAGCCACTCTAACTATAAGCTTTGTCAAAAAGGAAAGTTTTAACATTAGTCTTAAAAATAGATAGGGTGTCTGCCTCACGGACCAAAACTGGGAGTTGGTTCCACAGGAGAGGAGCCTGATAGCTAAAGGATCTGCCTCCCATTCTACTTTTAGAGACTCTAGGAACCAGCAGCAGACCTGCAGTCTGAGAGCGAAGTGCTCTGTTAGGAACATACGGGGTAATCAGAGCTCTGATATATGGTGGAGCTTGATTATTAAGGGCTTTATACGTTAGAAGGAGAATTTTAAATTCTATTCTTGATTTAACAGGAAGCCAATGAAGGGAAGCTAAAATTGGAGAAATATGATCCCTCTTGTTGATTTTCATCAGAACTCTTGCCGCAGCATTTTGAATCAGCTGAAGACTTCGAACTGCATTTTGTGGACTTCCTGATAGTAAAGAATTACAATAGTCCAGCCTTGAAGTAACAAATGCATGGACTAGTTTTTCAGCATCACTCCTGGACAGAATATTTCTAATTTTGGCGATATTCCGGAGGTGAAAAAAGGAAACTCTGGAAACCTGTTTAATATGGGATTTAAATGACATGTCTTGGTCGAAAACAACACCAAGATTTTTAACTTTATTACCAGAGGCCAAGTTAATGCCATCCAGATTAAGGGATTGATTAAGAACTTTATTTTTTGAAGACTCTGGCCCAAAGATTACAACTTCTGTCTTGTCAGAATTTAAATGCAGGAAATTTAAAGTCATCCAGCTTTTGATGTCATCAAGACATGACTGCAGTCGAAGTAACTGATTGGATTCATCAGGATTTATGGATAAATATAGCTGAGTGTCATCAGCATAACAGTGGAAATTAATCCCATGCTGTCTGATAATTTTGCCAATCGGAAGCATATATATAGTAAATAGAATTGGTCCAAGGACTGAACCCTGTGGTACTCCACAAGTGACCCTAGAGTTTGAGGAAGATTTATTATTAACATGAACAAACTGGAATCTGTCCGACAGATAAGATTTAAACCAGCCTAATGCTTTTCCCTTAATCCCTACAGTATGCTCAAGTCTTTGTAGGAGAATATTGTGATCAACTGTATCAAATGCAGCACTGAGATCTAACAGGACAAGTATAGACACAAGTCCATTATCTGAGGCCATGAGAATATCATTAGTGACCTTCACCAGAGCTGTTTCAGTGCTATGATGAGCTCTGAAGCCTGACTGAAACTCCTCAAGTAGGTCATTACTATGTAAATGTTCACATAGTTGATTAGCAACTACTTTCTCAAGAATTTTAGATAAGAAAAGAAGATTAGATATAGGTCTGTAATTTACTAACTCATCTTGATCAAGAGATGGTTTCTTAAGTAAAGGTTTAATAACAGCTACTTTAAAAGCCTGTGGTACATATCCATTTACCAAGGATACATTAATCATGTCTAAAATAGGACCACTGATCAGAGGGAATACCTCCTTAAACAACTTGGTTGGGATTGGGTCTAACATACAGGTAGAAGGTTTAGATGAAGCTAAAATTTTAGATAGCTCAGAAAGCTCTACTGCTTTTAAACAGTTCAGACACTGCGCAGGTTCTAAGGATTCCCCCAATGCTGCCTCACTTACTGAGGATGAGGTAATCATGTTTGGGAGGATGCCAATTATTTTATTTTTAATGGAATCAATTTTATTTATGAAGAATCCCATAAAATCATTACTGCTAAGAGCTAAGGGAATGGATGGATCAACAGAGCTGTGGCTCTGAGTAAGTTTGGCAACTGTACTGAAGAGAAATCTAGGATTATTCTTATTCTCCTCAATTAATGATGAAAAATATGCTGCTCTAGCTCTGCGAAGGGCTATGGGTGAGTATAATGTTTATACTCTATCTCCTAATAAGTAGTGTTAAACTTTGGCTGAAATAAGTTTAGTGAGATAGATCTTAGAGCTGAAAGTGAGGAGTTGGGTAAACTTTCCTACAATCGTGCCAGAAACTCTTAGATGGCTCCAAGATGTTTGAAGGGTTTCTTGTCTGTACAGCACATTATAAGTCATACATTGCATCTCAAAGAAATCAAGAACCGGGCTTTGACTTGATTCAAAACTTTGCCTTTTTAAATTATCAGCCAGCCATCGTTGGAGTTATCGGTATATTTTGGGTTCTCATAATTTTTCAAGGTTTAGTTCTGCTTCAGTAATTTTTATTTTTTTTAACAGATGGCCTCACATTTTTCTGAAGGACCCTCTGATACACGTCAAATTAATGATGTATTCTATGATAACCAGATCCTGGTGCAGCAAAGCATCCTCAAAACGTCACACTTCGAGCTCTAGGTAATTTTTGGATCAGTGGAACTGTTAATTTCAGATTCAATTAAGATGTTTTCAAATCTCTTACCAGACTCATAAACTGGTATTATCTTCTTTCTGAAGGTCTTAGACAGCTCTTTTGATCTCACCATGCTGTTCATTCTGAACCTAAACTAAATAATCTAAGTTTTTAACAGGGCAGGTCTCCTTCACAATGCTAAATAACAATGTTATGATCATTTGCATCTGAAATGATGTGCTTATGTGTAACCACTGCAATTTATAACAGCATTAAAAGTGGAGGTTTAACAAAAATATTTCTCATCAGAAACTGCATATTTGATTTTACTTTGCACAGAATTTTAAACATTTATTTGATTGGGTTGTTATAGTAATTCTAAATGATTGGATTAGTTTTAGTCTGCATAAAAGGTATACAAAAATAAAATTATATTTGCAAATATGCTAGTAAAAAAAAAAAAACTTTCAGTACATTACCTCATTGTTGAGAAGATGCAATGAGTGTGGATTACTTGAGTGGAGATTTCACGTATAAGTTCATAATAATGAAACTTAAGGTAAGAGACAAAAGTCTGGAGTTCAGGATAGCCAGTTCAGATCCTGTTTGCTACAAAACCATATTGTTCTGTTACTGTCTGCAGAACGTAGTTTAGGACTGACATAACAACAGGACTAATCTCTAAAACAAAAAAGGCATTGTTATGATAGCCGCATATTTTGCACCAACACCATGAGCTTAATTGTGTATTACTGCTTCTGTTAGCATCATAGGATCCTGCTTTCTAGATAAGAGCTGGTTATAATCCTAAGGGTCTCTCTCCTGTTTATTCTGCAGGATATTGATTAAACCATAAAAGTCATTTGATTCTGTGGAATAGGAATGAGTAACACTGAAGGTGTGAAACAACTTTGTTGGCTTCCTCTTTTGTGTTTACACCACTTCTGCTCAGATGCTGCAAATCTTAATTAAACCTCAAGGTGAGTATAATGTTTCACTATCCTTTTATAAGCCTACCTGTTATTTCAGTGTTCCATGTAAATCTTGTAGAATATAAATTGTGCTTTGATTGTGCAGGATTCCTGCTAATGAGAGAGAAGAAGGAATAGACACTGACACAAGTCCACACTTTAACAGTGGTGGCCATTTCTGAGTCATTAAATGCTGCTGTAATCGTGCCATTACGCTGCTCATTACGGACAAACTGTGGCACAGCCTCCCACAGGGCTGCAGTCACCACTCAGTTCCATTAGACACCGTTTCCTGCCTGGGAATCACCCTCGCTCACTTCTCCTAATGACAGACTTCTTGCCGATTTAAAGACCAGCTCTTCTGACACTGGAACTGGAAGCATGCCAGCTTTGTCCTTTGAGACAGTCTTTTTCACAAGCCAGCAACAACTAGATTATGGAAGGAGCGCAAATGAATTCATTCACTTCCCCATGAAGGGACTTTAACTGGTCAGAGGTGACAGGAACAGACTGCTTGCCCAGCATTCTCTGTTTTGTCGTATGTAAGCAGTTTAAAAGATACTATTTCTAGGCAGACAAAACTTGAGCTCAAGTAAATCCATGTCTAGCAAATTTGTGCTTGTGGGTTTTGAATTTCTTTTTTTTTTATTCTCTGTGAATATTTGTCTTTCACAGCACTGAGGTTCTACTCTAGCCAAATAGTTGTCGGTTTTGCTGAAGCTAGATTGAAGGCCTTAGAAAGTGGTTTAAAACATTAACAAATATTATATGAATTACATGCTTAGTTTAGATAAGCTGAATGATTACTGTATTCTTTACAAAGAACAGTTGGGTAGAGTGAAGCAAATTTAGCAGCTAAAAGACTTCAATTTTTGAAGAAAATCAACCTTTTCATGATATGCTGATTATATGACCAGCACCTGTATATGATAATTTAAATGATTTAGCTTTAAAGCAGACCAACAGAAATAAGATTGTTTGTTTTCTAAATATTCAAGGACATTTTAGAAAATAGTGGAAATCCTTTTAGACCTAAGAAGCTTAGTTTGACTGAAATACATTGTGGCTTTAGGTTGAATACAGTGCATTGCACGTTTAGGTAGAACATATTTAGATATGTTCATTTTCATTTATTTTATTTTAAGGATCTTTGTGATCTTTGTTATGATTCAATATTCTAGCAGGTAGCCATACAATAAAAAGAAACTGGGAGGACGAAAATTGAAGTATGCTTTTAAAATGAATGTTTTAAAAAAAGGCATTAAATCATATTTCCAACAGCACTACTATCAAAACCTTAAGTAAATTCTTAGTTTCAGAAGTAGAAAGTTTGTGGTTGCAAATGAACCTAATTGATTAAGTAAAAACCAAGATTACTATGTATCATAACATCATAAGTGTTAAAACGGTAAAAAATATATATATTTAACTTTACTCAAAGCACTCTGGGCTATTACCTTGATTTGCACTCAACAATCTTCACAGCATGTAAGTCTGCCCGACAAAATGTACTCTGACATAGAAAAATAAAGAAAAGAAAAAAATCCATATCTTCCACTTCTTCCTAAAAGAGTTGTCAAGAATATGCAAAAGGGAATCTTGTTTGCTAAAAACCTCATGGCTGCTTTTGCTTTTCACCATTCCACTTCCTTTCTTCTTTTCCAAAACTCAAAAGTTTAGACAGCTGCCATTCACTGAAAACTATGAGCTTTTCATCTCCACGCGATCTCCCAGCGGAGCCGCAGTTCAGTTTGCCTTACCTATCAAAACCTCTCTCTGTGTATAACTTCAACCATCTCTCTGGTTGCTTCTCTCATCGACACTCCCTGCTGCTCTCTTGCTCCTCTCACCCAGGCTGGGTTCGATATGACGTGAGAGGTTTTGATGAGAGGAAAGTTAGCAGTTGCCAGGCTATTACTGCAGCCTTTGAGCATTTTCGAGTCTTAAAAGGGCATATGCGGGCTGTGTGAAGGTGAAAGCTGAAGTTAAATTAGCAACACTTGGTTCTCAAACTTGCCTGTGAATGTGGCTACGAAAATAAAAAGAAAGAAACTTAAATGGATCTTAACTGTTTGTACAGGAATGTTTTAAAATGCGTGTACTGAAAGCTTTAATTTTCACTTGAAGATGTCTATGTCACGGTGAATTATTTCTTTACTTCTTGTCAATATTTGTAACACAGAGTAGATCACAATAGAAAATATGAGACTAATTTTAATGTCATTTTCTAAAGAAATATCTAAAAATATTCCAATTTCATCATGCAGCAGCTATTTCTTTGATTCTAACTCCTTCTATCAGGTTTGTTATAGTTTCCCTTTAAAACATGAAAATTTGACTTTACCTGACCTCCTACTTTGACATTTTAAAAACAGTCACGTACCAAACAGGAACAGCAATGCCCACCATTAGTAGCTCCTGCTCAGCTGGGCAGCATTGCAACCTATGCCTGGGAGACCGAATTATTCAGCCAATCCTCAAATTCCACTGATTCCAGTCTGATGGGTACTGATATTATCTCTGGGAAATGAGCCCAATCCACTGAAAATCCACAACAACAGGGCCCAAAGGATCTACTACTACTATCCCAGAATCAGACCCCTTAGGACACCCCCAGGCTTTTTTTTTTCTTAGCCGCACTCACCTTTTCATGTGGAGTTTGTAGGATCTCTGCAAGCAGGCAATAGTTTTCTCTGGCTTCTTCCTACTCTGAGAAATAATTGTCCTAATCCAGTCTGTCTTTAATTTTGCCTTAGGCACACACATGCTTGGTGTAATGCCTCATGACTGCTGATGACTTGTCTTATCCAAGAAGTTCCTTTATATCATTGCATCTACTGGGACAGGGTTCAACCACATGTTCTGTTGTGAAAAGCTGTTTGTTAGACATGGTTGAAGCTAAGGTATTTTACTCTATAACTTATACTTTTTAAGGATTTTCTACCATTTAATAGGCTGAACTAAAATGAGAAAGAATTACTGACACTAAACTATGTTTTTATCCAACATGTAGTTTCAAGTTACCCATGTCTTTAGAATGTCTTTCAAATTTTCAGATCCCCAGTAAACCAGTTATTCTGCTTCACTTCCATATTCTCTGTCACAAGCCTTTTTTCTCTAAGTTGGATGTTTCATTGCATGTGGTCGCCCCAATAAGGCCCAGTAAGGGTTCAGTCTGGAGTTCTTACCCAACTTCCGGAGCTTAAAGAAAATTAACCATTGCTTCGAGCTCACTGTTTTCATGCTTGTGGTCTTGTTAAAATGTTAACCTTTATGTTAGCGTCCTTTTCTTTTAAGATTTCTTTATATTTTCTGTATATATATTTTCCTTTATAGTAACTAACTTCCCCCACCTAAAAAAGGGAAGTCCAAAGATGGCAATTAAAGATTAATTGTTTGACTTGAACAGATGTTCTGTTGGGAGGATTACTGCAATAAGGATGTATGATTTTTGAGTTGAACCACAGTCCCGACTGGAACTTGGAGCAGCATGATTATTAAATAATTTTAATGGAACAAAAAAGGCAAACACTTACAGCAAAGCAAGAAGGAAATGATCCCAAAGAAAAACACAAAATAAAAAAAAACATAATACAAACACAGCAAGATTGTGAAAATTGGTGAATTTTTGTATCATCTTTGCCTCTCAGACTTATGTCTCAGACATAATGAACCAGTTTTCATTGACCATCATCACTTAATTTGTGAACTTGGGTAACTAATTGTTTTTTTTTCCTTTTGTAATTTTGCCTAAGGATTTGAAACTAGACTGTCATAAGTAGTATCAAATAAGCAGATTTCACTAAAGCAATCTTGTAAAAGTCAAAAGAGTTACAAAAACTTTGGCAAAAGATTAAAAATAATCTTACTTTGTAACTGTGAGGAGTTTTCTGAATTTCATGAATGAAAGGCAGACAAAAGATAACCCACTGTATTGTAGTCTGTTGTTCTTAGTTAGAATGTAATCTATTCAAACATGGATAAAAAGGCATGTATAGATTAATATAACCATGAAGTGTTACATTATATTCTCTATCTTGTTTTTCTTCTTATAGACACACCGCAGGGATTATTTGTTTAACTGTGTGTTTTTTCCTGGACCAAGGCTTGGAAAGTGCGATTGCAGTTCTGTAACCTCCTTTTTTTTGTTAAAAACTTACCTCTGTACCAATAATGTACAGGTTTTCTGTTTGCAACAGATGCAGCTCATACTCAGTCCAATTTTGGTGGAGGTTTCGTTCTGTAAATTGTAACCAAATCAGAATCTGACCATTTGATTGAAAGAATTGGACCTATATCAGTCACAAACCCAGTGGATGGAAAAGCAATGCTTCTTTGAAGTTTTCTGATTACTGTAATTCACAAAGAAATGTATTTCAAAAGATATTTGATGGTAAAATGTTTATATAGAAATTATTCTACAAATATAATAACTTTCATAATTATGCCACAGTAAAAAAACAAGAAAAAATGTAATTGCACTCGGGGTGCAATTAAATTAATTAAAATTTCACTGAATGAAAAATGGGTTTTTGATTTCCGCCTGACTCCAAACCCCATACTCACCGATTTCCACCACCATTTCTCATTTCAACCTTAGCCCAGTTTTCATAGTGCTAATAATCAGTTTATGCAAACGATTAATCAATGTGCTCTACTCATTTCATGAAATCCAGAGAGATTTTCCACTGACTGTTTATCAAATTCAGGATGTAAAGTATCTGAATCAGAAACAGCTTTACTGGCTAGGACTATGCACACAAACTTTCAAGTATAAATGTAGAAAATAAAAATTATTTTCTGAGAGAAATGTCTATACATAGAGTATTTTTACAAATATATAAATAAATAATAAAGCATGTAAGGTTACACCATCATAACGTCTATATTTGGAGATGACAAAATGAAGGATTTTGAACATTTTAGACAATTTACTGTATCTAAATTGAAAGGAATATTTAAAAATATCAGGTTGACCTCACTAAAAGACACACTCGGAAGGGTGAATTCTCTGGCCTGACTTTCTCAGCAGCATAATATCATACTTTTGGGCTTTTCATCTGGTGCACCAAGATGACCACCAGCACTTGCCCAACACAAGCAGTTGGAGTTTTGGAGAATGATGAGTTATCAGCTTTAGCTCGGATCTACACAAATTTACATAAAAATTTGTTTCCCCCTAAAAGTTTGCATGATTCCTCATTTAAATGTTGGCAAATTATATCTCCACAAAGAGATGTTGTTTAACTGGGGAGGCCCTGTTTGTGCCTACATGTCTAGTTTCAGAATGGGAAGCACGAGGAAAGTCAGGTTTTCAAACATTCAGCACTCGGTAATTACTTTCCACAGGACTGTTTACATTTTTGACAACAATGATTTTCGGTAATGTCACAGTCCTGTTAAAAGTAAAACATATTTTAATTCCAGGGTAATCATGTTTTTTTTTTTTTAAGTTAAGTAATGACATGGTGAGATCTGTGGTGAGTGGTTTTGTAAGTTTGAGGTTGGGTTTAATTTCTGAATTGATTGTCATGGTCTGTGGTAAGCTTTTGACCCACACGCAAGAAAACTCTCAGGACACAAACAAGTTCATTAAATTACAAAGAAAATGTAGATGATTGGTCCAAGGGGGTTCCAAAGACACAGAATGATTGATCACTGTGGGGTTGTGCCTTTTGACTACATTCCAATGTTGGGCTTCATCAAGATTTGACATTTAATAGAAAATGTAAAAAAAAACGACAACATCCTATTTCCCATTGTAGTTTCTTACAAAAACAACCCCAGTAACTCTACCAGTGACTGAATTGCTTGTTTATCCAATTCAAAAAGCCTTTGAGTAAATGTTATGTGGAAGCAGCATGAAAGAGTTATGGAAGCAATCACACGCTGCCAAAAAAGATGAGCTCCCAATACAGATTAGCATCCCTGGATTTGTTATTCATTTTGAGATATGTAAAAGGGGAAAAAACATCAAGTGAAACTGATGGTAGAATGAAAAAAAACAACAACTTGGCTCTCATCTGAAGGAAGTTCCATGCAATTGGCAGCATCCTGCGAATGCAGACGCTGCCAATCCTTAATAGATGATGAAGATTGGAAATAGGTCAGAAAATAAAAAACATTGCCAACCTCCCAAAGACAGGGAGCTCAAGAAGGAATTCTTGAGGAACTGAACCTCTCCTGTTGATCCAGAATAAGAAAACCTGACAAGAAAAATCCTGTTCATCAGTCTAGTAGGACTTTCGTCGTGCTGCTTTTGTTTTACACTGCAAAAAGGGAACTAAAAGTAAGCAAAAAAAAACTATCCAAAGCAATCCGCCCTAATGTAAAACAGCAATTGGTACCCCGAACTAATAACTGTTTGTGCCACCCTTGATGGTAATAATAGCAATTAAGCATTTGCCATTTTTAAATAGTAATAGAGGAATTTTGCCCCACTTTCCTTTTTTAGAATTGTTTTAATTCAGCCCCATTTGAGGGGTTTTAAAATTGTTAATGGTCACCCTACAGCATCTTAATCAGACTTTTGACCATAGGCCACCAGGCCACGTGACAAACATGATTTCAATTTATTTTTTAACCATGTGGTGGATCAATACTTTATTGATCCGAAAGGGAAATTAGATGTTGTTGTAGCTCATATTAAATTCCAAATTCTTCAAAGAGTTATTGTAGATAATGATGGCTGTTGCCTGAAAGGATCTCTTGAAGCAGTCTGTATTACAGCGAATTTGAAGAAGTCACTGACTAAAGACACTCTGTTTTCCCAAGATAGTCTCCTGAAGAGGATGGTCAGGGTTGTCCATAATTTTCTTGGTTTTATTAAGAATCTTTCTTTGCATTATCATCTCCACAGTCGTCCCCATAATAGAACCAGCCTTCTTTATCAAGTTGTTGAGCCTTTTTTGGTCCCTGGCTCAGATGCTGCTGCCCCAACAGATGATTGCAGAGGAAATTAAGCTCTGAAGAACAGATTTATAGAAGATCTGCAGCATCTTGCTGCAAAACCTGAAGGACATTAGCTTCCTCACCAGGTACAGTCTGCGCTGTCCGTTCTTATAGATGGCTTAACTGTTGCCTCTCCAGTCCAGTCTGTTTTCCAGAGGTATTTATATTCCTAAACCACCTCCACTTCTTCTCCCATTATGGAAATAGGGTTTGCGCTAGCCCTGTTTAAACTGAAATTCACAATCAACTCCTTTGTTTTGTCCACATTCAAGATGAGACGATTGTTCCCACACAGTCAGGGGCCACAAAGCGATCCACTAGATCTCTGTAGTCAGCTTCTTGTCCATCTCTGATACACCCGACGACTGCAGAATCATCTGAGTATTTCTGTAGATGATAAAAGCAAGACTTGTACTGGAAGTCTGAAATGTGGTCTTTTTGTCAAGTTGTCATATATCCAAGTGATTGATAAGGTCTCCACCTGAATCTTCCGGAATTTCTGACAAAGCAAATCAGGCTGAATTATATTAAATGCACTAGATAAATCAAAGAACATTGTTCTCACAGTGCTGCCTGCCTTGTCTAAATTATAGTGGGTTTCTTGAAGCAGGTGTATGATAGTGTCTTCATCTCCGACTCCACAGCGATAAGCAAACTGCAGGGGGGTCCTGATATGTGCTTGCCTGCTTACTCGGGTGGACCAACAGGAGTCTCTCCAGGACCTTGGTTATGGTGGGATGTCAGGAAAACAGGACTATAGTCATTAATAACTGAAGGGTGAATTTTCTTCGGTACCGGAACAAGGCATGATGTCTTCCACAAGAATCTCTGACTGAGGTGGAAAATGGAACATCTGAGGTTTGACAGGGAAGTTGAGGGGTCAGAGGAGGGTGTGATGTCTGTTTGGCTGGGGACAGGAGATGAGGATGATGAGCTAGTTCTTGAACTGAACCCATTAAAGAATGTGTTCAGCTCATTGGAACTGTCCAGACTTCCATCTATACGATCCTCCCTTTGCTTGAAGCCTGTGACCTTCTTCATCCCTGACCACACATATCTGATATGGTTCATCTGCAGTTTATTCTCCAGCTTCTTCCTGTACTTCTCCTTGCTGTCTCTGATCTTGACTTTGAGCTGCTTTTGTGTGCTCCTCAATAACTTCGTCTCGCTCCCTAAAGGCTCCTTTTTTCTTTTTTAACAGTTCCTGTAGCTTGCTGGTGATACAGACATTGTTACTAGGGAAGCATCTTATTGTTCTGGTGGGGATGATGTTGTCCACCTAGGAGTTTATGTAGTCAGTCACACACTCAGTCATGGCATTGATGTCCTCTCCATGTGGCTGGCGAAGAGAAGTCCAATCAGTCGCTTAGAAACAACCCTGTAGGGCTTCTTCAGCTTCCTGCAACCACTTTCTCATGGTCATCTTCCTAACAGGTAGTCTCTTAACAAAATGTTTATATTCAGAGCAGAGAAAAACAATATTGTGATCAGAATTCCCCAAAGGAGGTCTTGGTTTGGAATAGGGCTGCAACATAGAATCGCTAAAAATCGACAATTGAAAGCTTTGGCAATGATTTTCAACATAGATCTGTTGTGTCACACGATTAATACATCCCTTGCCATGTCACAGAGCCATTTACTTCGCAAATGTTGACTGGCTGCAGAGTTAGTTGAACAAAGCTAGGTGGAGCAGAGGCGGTATTTTCAAATTCTACTTTTTTGTGGTAAATTCTACAAATCATGACACAGAGAAAATGGCTTAAACTAAGTCCTCAAAAGATATGGAGCACGTCGCACTTCACAAAACAAAAAAATAAGTAACATGCGAGATTTGACATGGCATGATACAGGACCAAAGACAACATGGATTCATTGAGGGTGAGGGGAGCTCAACTGAAGGGTAAGTCATTACAATACCAGATTTTTGTTCCATCTTAAAGTGAGAAAACCCCTACAGCGCTTGGCTCAGGGCTGTGAACGGAGTCCTGTGCAGCCAAAGTTGTGCTTTGGGGTGCTGCCTGAACGTCAGTCTGGTACCTCATTTAATGCAGCTGTTAGCTAGTGACAGGAGCTATGTTTACATGTGCAATATTCCCTGATTGGATTGAAATGCATTTGGATTAAAAGGAAAGAAAGTATTCCAAAACCAGTTTATTTGGGCTCACATTCAAATAATCCAATTATGACGTGCGTTTACTTGCACCAAGCTTTATTCGAAGTAGAAACTCTCTGACATTAGCTGAGTTGTTGAACTTCCATAAAACAACGGCAGACGTTTTGTACTTCTTCATGTGTGAAAAAAGAACCAAAACAACAAACACAGAGGTGTGTTGGTTCTGACTGTTTTGAGTGCATAGACTGGACCCATACCAGGTTCTAAGAGTGGTTAAGAACTCATGCTGTTGAGGGAGCAGGAGGAAATTATGATCATCCCAAAATGTTTTGTAGAACATTCTCCATCCTCCACATGCATGTGTAGTAAATTTGTGAGTGTTTAGATGGACGCAGATCGGATTATAGATCATAAACCAGCCCTCTCAATCGGAATACAATTTCATTCTGATGGCAATAATTTGTTGATTAAGCTATAAGTTTTAATTTGCTGACAAAGTCTGAGTGAAGGTACTGTATGAGAGCAAGGAACAGGGCTCTAAATTAACTTTTCAAAAAGTCTTTATTGTTATGTAATCAAAATAAAAGGCAGACCTAAATTAAAAACACAGAAAAACGAGTCATGAGCATCCCTAAAGGACACACTCAAAAATGTAAAACCATCAGAAGAAATAAAAAGTATTAAATATACAACACCCTTTTTGACTCTTCGAAGAAAAAAATTGAAAAATCTATAGAATAAACGTCCTTGGAAAAATATATACAAAGACAAATGTAGCATTTAAATAAAATGCTGCATGTGCTGAAACAGTCTATGAAATGGGCTGTACGTTTGTTTGATTGTCAGATATGGTGTTTTTGCACTTGTTGCATTGTTATGCCCAATTTCTTTTTCCCCTAATGCACTACCACAAGTCGGAGGTTCAACCATTTCACCGCATTTGAAACCCCAGTTTTACAGCTTCACTTTAGTTGTGTTAAATCGCTGTTCATATAGACAACATCAACTATTAAATGATTGACATACAATCTGGTCAACATAAACTTCTTTATTTAAAGCAAAAATATGTATTACCTAATATGATTGTAATACAACACCTAAGGAGCAAATTGTTTTTTTTGTGCTATTTGCTCCATCAGTCCAAATGTTACATTTTGGGAAAAAATAAGTGGTTTAGCCAACGATTTTAATGTGTCCCGTCTCGTAAAGACAGGTCGAAGTGACGTTTCCTACCAACATCACCGACTGTGTTTCTATGCATGTTGATGACATTTCTAACGGGAAGCATGCATATTATTTTCATAATCTTCTTTCAGGGATTGTAGACGATCCTTCATTCATTAGTTTCACAGAAAATTTTTATGCGTTATGTCTGAGAAAAATGGGACGAAGTGACATTTTGTGTCTACGTCACCGAGTTGCTCCGAGGTTTATTCTTTATTCTTTCAGGAAGTGTAAGTAATATTCCTATAGTGGTTTTCCACACCCCAACCCTAATCCCAACCCATTTGATGTTTCAATGGAGGCTGCTATCTTTTTTGCATGTAAACACAGTTGTTTTGCCTAAATGTTTAATGGAGGGTGGGTTGCTGTAATATTCTATGAGGACACCCTGCACGTCAAATAATGACGAGAAGGGGGGGGGGGACTCTGAGGGAACCTGACCAAGTGTCAATAGATAACGAGTAGGGAGTGAGGATGGGTTGGCCATTCACAAGCACCGCTAATCCACCTTCTTTCCTTTTCCCGCTGCTCCTTAAATCTCTGTCTCCTGGTATAGTCAAGAAGCCAGGCAGAGAGATGTTGGATTTGGGGATATATTCCTGCAGCCATGTCTCAGTAAAATACATTACACTGCATTCCCTATATTCTTTCTTAGTCCTTGTCAGGGCTTGAAGTTCATCCATCTTGTTAGCTAACAATCTCATGTTGCCCATTATGATAGATGGAAGAGATGGTTTGAACTTCCTTGTTCTCTCTCTCCTTGCCGATCCTTCTCTGCACCGTGCCGCTTTTTCAACTCCTCTGGGATTTCTGGCTTCAGTTGTGGTATTATTTCATCTCAATAATACCACAACTGAATCTCAATCATCTGCTCCCTATTGTAAACCACCCTGTTGCTATGCTTGCATATCATAACAAAATAGCAAAATATGAAAGATTTTGCCAAAAATCTGTCCAGCTACAAAGTATCCAGAGCAAGAAGGAAAGGTTGTCAAAAAAAGTATATATTTTTTCTATGGAAAGGCAGGAATGAAAGTTTGAAAAATAGTACAGAGCTACTTCAATGTGCTGCCACCTTGAACGGTGCAATTCTGTAATTCATAGTTCTATCAAGCCTCACAGGTCTATGAAGCAGCAAAGCAGCCCCAGACCATGGCACTCCTACCACCATGTTTGACTGTAAGTCTGATATTTTTCTGAAATGTCTTGTTAGATTTATGCATAATGGGATGGACAGTTTCCAACAACGTCCCCTTTTCTCCTCTGATAACATGCAAACACACCATAGAATATACATTGAGGATTTTGTTTTGGCAAATGGGGGACCTTGGCGTTCCGATCCTCGGCTGCAGAAGCTGGCTCTTGGGACGTGGAATGTCACCTCTCTGGTGGGGAAGGAGCCTGAGCTTGTGCGCGAGGTTGAGAGGTTCCGACTAGAGATAGTCGGACTCACCTCGACGCACCGCTCTGGCTCCGGAACCAGTCTCCTTGAGAGGGGCTGGACATTCTTCCACTCTGGAGTTGCCCATGGTGAGAGGCGCCGAGCTGGGGTTGGCATACTTGTTGCCCCCCATCTCGGTGCCTGCACGTTGGGGTTTTCCCCGGTGAACGAGAGGGTGGCCTCCCTCCGCATCCGTGTGGGGGGACGGGTTCTGACTGTTGTTTGCGCTTATGCGCCAAACAGCAGTTCAGATTACCCACCCTTTTTGGAGTCCTTGGAAGGGGTACTGGAGAGTGCCCCTCCTGGGGACTCCCTCGTTTTGCTGGGGGACTTCAACGCTCACGTGGGCAATGACAGTGGGACCTGGAGGGGCGTGGTTGGGAGGAATGGCCCACCTGATCTGAACTCGAGTGGTGTTTTGTTGTTGGACTTCTGTGCTCGTCATGGATTGTCCATCACAAACACCATGTTCAAGCATAAGGGTGTCCATATGTGCTCTTGGCACCAGGACACCCTAGGTCGCAGTTCAATGATCGACTTTGTTGTCGTTTCATCTGACCTGCGGCCGCATGTCTTGGACACTCGGGTGAAGAGAGGGGCGGAGCTCTCCACCGACCACTACCTGGTGGTGAGTTGGCTCCGATGGCGGGGGAGGAAGCCGGTCCGACCGGGCAGGCCCAAACGTACTGTGAGGGTTTGCTGGGAACGTCTGGCGGAGTCCCCTGTGAGGCGGAGCTTTAACTCCCACCTCCGGGAGAACTTTAAACACGTCCCGAGGGAGGCGGGGGACATTGAGTCTGAATGGACCATGTTCCACGCCTCTATTGCTGAGGCGGCTAGTCGGAGCTGTGGCCGCAAGGTTGTCGGTGCATGTCGTGGCGGCAACCCTCGAACCCGCTGGTGGACACCAGCGGTGAGGGAAGCCGTCAAGCTGAAGAAGGAGTCCTACCGGGCTTTTTTGGCCTGTGGGACTCCGGAAGCAGCTGATGTGTACCGGCAGTCGAAGCGGCAGGCGGCTCGGCTGGTCGCCGAGGCAAAAACTCGGGCGTGGGAAGAGTTCGGAGAGGCCATGGAGAAAGACTTCCGTACGGCTTCGAAGCGATTCTGGTCCACCATCCGGCATCTCAGGAGGGGGAAGCAGTGCAGTACCAACACTGTTTACAGTGGGGGTGGTGTGCTGCTGACCTCGACTCGGGACGTCGTGCGTCGGTGGGCGGAATACTTCGAAGACCTCCTTAATCCCACCGACACGTCTTCCATTGAGGAAGCAGAGCCTGAGGACTCTGGGTCGGGTTCTCCCATCTCTGGTGCTGAGGTTGCCGAGGTTGTTAAAAAGCTCCTCGGTGGCAAGGCTCCGGGGGTGGATGAGATTTGCCCTGAGTACCTTAAGGCTCTGGATGTTGTGGGGCTGTGTTGGTTAACGCGGCTCTGCAACATTGCGTGTACATCGGGGGCAGTTCCCCTGGATTGGCAGACTGGGGTGGTGGTCCCCCTATTTAAAAAGGGGGACCGGAGGGTGTGTTCCAACTAAAGAGGAATCACACTCTTAAGCCTCCCTGGTAAGGTCTATTCAGGGGTTCTGGAAAGGAGGGTTCGTCGGATAGTCGAATCTCGGATTCAGGAAGAGCAGTGTGGTTTTCGTCCTGGCCGTGGAACACTGGAACAGCTCTACACCCTCAGCAGGATTCTTGAGGGGGCATGGGAGTTTGCCCAACCAGTCTACATGTGCTTTGTGGATCTGGAGAAGGCATTCGACCGTGTCCCCCGGGGGATCCTGTGGGGGGTACTCCGGGAGTATGGAGTACCGGACCCTTTAATAAGGGCTGTCAGGTCTCTGTACGACCGGTGTCAGAGTCTGGTCCGCATTGCCGGCAGTAAGTCGGACTCGTTTCCGGTGAGAGTTGGACTCCGCCAAGGCTGCCCTTTGTCACCGATTCTGTTCATAACTTTTATGGACAGAATTTCTAGGCGCAGCCAAGGTGTTGAGGGGATCCGCTTTGGTGGCCTTAGGATTGCGTCTCTGCTATTCGCGGATGACGTGGTCCTATTGGCTTCATCAGGGCGTGATCTACAGCTCTCACTGGAGCGGTTCGCAGCCGAGTGCGAAGCGGCCGGGATGAAAATCAGTGCCTCCAAATCCGAGACCATGGTCTTGAACCGGAAAAGGGTAGAGTGCCTTCTCCGGGTTGGGGAGGATGTCCTGCCCCTAGTGGAGGAGTTCAAGTATCTTGGGGTCTTGTTCACGAATGAGGGGAAGATGGAGCGGGAGATCGACAGGCGGATTGGTGCAGCGTCTGCTGTGAAGCGGGCGCTGTACCGATCCGTTGTGGTGAAGAGAGAGCTGAGCCAAAAGGCGAAGCTCTCGATTTACCGGTCGATCTACGTTCCTACCCTCATCTATGGTCACGAGCTTTGGGTCGTGACCGAAAGAACGAGATCCCGGATACAAGCGGCTGAAATGAGTTTTCTCCGTAGTGTGTCTGGGCTCTCCCTTAGAGATAGGGTGAGGAGCTCAGTCATCCGGGGAGGACTCAGAGTAGAGCCGCTGCTCCTCCACGTCGAGAGGAGCCAGTTGAGGTGGCTCGGGCATCTGGTCAGGATGCCTCCTGGACGCCTCCCTGGAGAGGTGTTCCGGGCACGTCCCACCGGGAGGAGGCCCAGGGGAAGACCCAGGACACGCTGGAGGGACTATGTCTCCCGGCTGGCCTGGGAACGCCTTGGGATTCCTCCTGAGGAGCTGGCCCAAGTGGCTGGGGAGAGGGACGTCTGGGCCTCCCTACTGAAGCTGCTACCCCCGCGACCCGACCCCGGATAAGCGGAAGACAACGGACGGACGGACGGACGGGGGACATTTAATCGAAATATAAGCATTTAGATGTGACAAAAAATAGCAAAAACAGGGAAAATCTTTAAGAGGAAAATCCTTTAACATTGTACTGTATGAAACTTTAGTTTGAAAAGTTTTTTTTGTTTTACTCCAAAAATATATTTTTGAGCCTTAACTACTAATATAAAAAAACATTGCCAGAGTAAACAAACAAAGAAAACTGTAAATTGGAATAATGCCTTAAACATTTTATCTGTAGCTACTGTGCAGTAGACCAGCTCACATGCCTCTCGTCAAGTACAGAAGAACGGCAGGAACCCCGCAAAACCTAATCTTCTCTTTGGAGATAAGGCCCGGCAGTGCTGAGGAGTCAGCCATGCAAACAGCTGTGTCCAAAGCTATTACCAGGGAGCAGGAGCTCTCCCTACCCACCAGAATCGGCTGTTTCCCTTCCTCAATATATATTACTTTTTTTACTGTCTGGAACAAGATGTCTGGATTAAACTCACTGTGACAATGAAAAGAAAGCGAGGAAAAAGATACTAGGAAATGAAAAAAGCAAACATTTGTTGCTGAATACAAAAGTATAAAAGTGAGGATTTTTTTTTGTTCCAGCTGTTATTTCACATCATGGTAATCACATCGCATGAACACAGTTTTCATTTTTAATTTAGACAAACAACAATTTGACTGAGAAGCGCAAAATTCAAATGCAGGCAATTAAGCAGCAACAAAATGTGTCTTGGCTCTTTTTCATCACTGACCCTAGGCCAAATTTAATGGCTGTCATTTGCTTCTCAGTCATTGTTTTACAATTTCTGTCTCCTCCTTTGTAGTCATGGCAGATGTGGGAAGTTGGCCTTTTTCTACTCATGACACATACAGCCCAGAAAAGAAAAGACAAAAACAGAAATGTGTGTCACTCAGAGCGGCTTCTTCGAGGAGTGAAGAAATCACACACAGCCGGCAATAATTAATCCGCACACTGATTTTCTGCCTGATGTTTATTTTCAAACGGGGAATTATTTTAAGCGAGTTAATGCATCACTAGAATTCTTTGGGATGTGCAACCAGACGTTGCTGAATGAAATGACTCAGACACTGAAATCCAGTTGATGTACTTTATCACTGACTACAACTGCATTTATGAAGAAACAACACCCCTCGTGCACAATGGCTGCTTCTGAGGTTTTCTGAAGAGATGGTTAGAAACACTCAGCAGTATAAAGTAGAATATTAAGACAACCAAAAGACTGGAAAAGTTTACTGTTGAAGGGTTTATATTTGTAATAAAACCAACCTGCCACATTCATGAGTTGCACTTTTATCACTGTGTTGTGGCTATTGGCAATTGGACCAGATCTGTCTGGATTGGTACAAAAATGTAAGATCAAGCCAGTATCTATATGGAACAAAAGAAAAACAAACAATATATCTACTTTATCTATTGTATATCCTTTTAAATATCATGGACTGTTGATGAATGATAACTTTCTGAAAGAAACTTTTGTCGTTTGGAGTAAAATTTAAATCGGTCTGCCTTTCTGCCAATTATTGATTATTATTAAACATGAATTCTCCTCCGTTTAATGCCTTCTCATGCTGAATAGTGTGCGTCATGGCGCTCTGACGTTTATCACTAACTCATCACTGTATCTTATATAACAAAGTAAAATGGACATCTTTGCATGTGCACCAACTTGGTGCACATGCAAATCAAGGTATGTCTTGATTTACAAAACTATTCTTAAATTGACGGCACTGTATTTATCATCTTACTTAATTCCAAATAACAGGGCCTCCATTCTAAAATATTGCTGTTCCTAGGGTCAGAACAGAAAATGGGATAAAAACTTTTAGCTATTTTGCTCCAACTTTATGGAACAGTTTGTAATCAGAGCTCATAGTCAAATCTCTGGTTTCTCTGACTGTATTTAAGTCCTTGACAGATCCCATTGTGTCCAAGTTACATACAGGCAATTGTTTTATTTTAGTATAAGTTTGTTTTGTGTATTATTAACTGTTTTTTTTGTAGATTTTGTCTGTGTCTAATGTGATTATGTGTTGTAACTTTTTTATTTATTTTTATTTTAACTCTATGCTGCTACTCTTGGTCAGATTTCTCTTGCAAAAGAGATATTTAGATCTCAATGGGACAAGTTTGGTTAAATAAAGAATTATTATTATTATCATTAGTAGTAGTAGTAGAATTATTATTATCATTATTATTAGTAGTATTATTATTGATATGTCTATATAACTCTATATATAAATTTAAGTCTTTCCCAATAATCCCATTGTCACATATTCTAATCGTTTTTTTTTAAAATGGTGTGCTAACAGTTCTCTCTTGTAAAGGAGAATTGTCTCAATGACACAGCCTGTATAAATAAGTGTATCAAAAATAATAATAATGATGATAGTAATAATAATAATAATAATAATAATAATAATAATAATAATAATATTAACAATAATAGTAATACATAACAACAATAATAATAATAATAATAATAATAATAATAATAATAACAACAAGAATTGTCATTATCATCATCATCATTATTATTATTATTATTATTATTATTATTATTATTATTATTATTATTATTATTATTATTATTATATTGAATATAAATTTTACTCAGACCAGACCAATTTACTATTTTTTTTTCCTTTTTATGAGCACTATTCAGATTACAATCAAACACTTTAAGTTCCAACTCCAGAGTTATTTCACATTTAAATCAGTTTCTGTTTGCAACTCTGTGATTCACTCCAGTCTAATCTAGTGGACAAAACAAAGTTTATCTAGATCTTTCCATGGGAGTAGAAGGTTCACTTATCACTACTGTATCACTGTTAAGGGGTAAACACACTAAACTGATATCAGCCTGGTCTATGGAAGGAGTTCTGCGCTCTGAAGCGGATAGCCTACTCCATGGGTGTGGGTTGCTATCGACTATCCTGCACCACCAGCAGGGGAAGAACACTAATGCAAGTGGAGGGAAAAAGAGCCAACTTGTTGTCTATGTGGTATATTAGGTGCTCCTTGTCATCAGTCACTCTACCCCACCAGCTTTTGACAGGAAATTAACTCCATACAGTGACAGCACACTGGTGTGGATGCATGTGGAGATAAGCAGACTGTTGCTCATGTAATGCAGCAATCACTCCCTTCATACAGAAAAATCCTGGCCCGCACGGGAGGCTTGAAAAGAAAAGACAAACTGTTTTTGTAACTAAGACACAGTGAATCTTAAATCCATGCTATGCAATCCAGTTACATCAGAAATGTTGCACAAAAATGGGCAATATCTAATTTAAAAATATTTTCTCTTTATCAATATAATTGTACCTACCATTTTAATTGATCACTGGGGCCTATGTTCCATGCACCGTTATGATGAACATCACTCAGTCAGATCTATTATAGATTTTGCAGAAGTAACATTTCCACCAGAATCCAGTTTTTTTTTTCTAGTGTTAAGAGTTATTAGGCTTCAGTGTTATTGCTTACAAACACTGAAGTCATGGAATACAATTTGTGATATATATTTGTGATATATTTTAGTGGTTTTCAAAGTCTAGCATTAGTGTCCTTAAATGTAACTTAGTTACATTCTAAGGATTCTTGGTGCACACTGCCCTACTTGCATACTAATGCAAAGATGCTCATCAATATTAAAAATAGGTCATCACATAGAGCGTTTGGTCCTGACAAAATCAAGCCGCTCCTTTAAAGTCAATCGTCTGACTGTATAATGGGTCAATCATTTTCAAGTTGGTAAATCGATAACAAAAGGTGCTGTCAGGATCCCCAGGGGTTTAATTACTTTTTGTAGCTCCTAGGGGATCCTGCAGTCTTTTTGTGTTTGCACCCTTCAGTATTGATTATCTATAGATTGTTGTTTCTGTTATTAATCTGTTCTTGTGGATGTTAGTAGTTTATTCAAGTTCTGTTTTCTTTAATTTTTTCTGCCTGCCCATCCTTAGTTTAGTCAGGTTATTTCTTCATGCCTGGTTATTCATCATGTTTCCCTGTTAGATTCTGTTCTCCTCCTGCCCCGGCCAGTTCATTGCCCTCCCTCTCCATCTGCCTAATTGCCTTTACTCCTCTAACATGTGTTCATTTGCTCCACCTGCTGTTCCTTCTGTCTCCTCCCCTATATAGTCTGTCAGTTTAGCCACCCTCATTGTTAGGTCCTCTGCTATGCTACATGTTTCTGGTGTTCTACTCCTATTTCCTGTTTTCTCTTTCTCCTGTAAGCATGTGTTTTCACTATCGAATTGCATTCTTCACTGCAATATGCTTCTCCCGAGTTCTTGTCTGCATGTTGGTCCACAAACCAAAACCCAAATCTTAAAAGGTGCAGGAAGCACACCATGGACTAGAAGTTGGGGTACACTTCCTTGGACCAATCTATGTTGCAGCTAGAGCAATTTTATTGCATACACACAAAAGAAATGTAAATGCCTTCTGTGGATTGTGGAGTTTTTGTACAATAATCTCTGATAAGATAACCTCTCTTGAGCCCACCAATGTTTACACAAGGCTGTTCTTTTGGAAAAGAGCCAGACCATAATTTCCGGTTTGATTAAACAACATACTAAATGACTCATCATAATGAAGGCCCGCAGATTAACTGGCATCAAAACAGTCTGAGGCTGGTTTCCACCTTCTGCCAGCAGATGTTTTGCTGCAAATCGAGGCCCCTGACAGGTTTAGGGGAACACATGTCAGATTCCACTGATGAATAGAGGTACTGGGAATCTATGGAAGGCATAATTACGGCGTTATTGATTCAGATGAAATCCGCTTACAGTCAAGGGTGAGTCAAATCTCCTGCTGAGGCACAACAGTGTAGTGATTGAGCTCCCTGTGGATGGTGAGTACCTTGGCTCGTACTGTAATTTAAAGCAGAACAACTCATAAGCACTGCTGCCTTCAGAGGTGCATTATGTATAGCTGTCTTGTTCCCTGATTGAATTTGTACTGGAAGGCCACTGCACAGAGTAGATCATTCTGCTACAGCTTGATTTATCTAATTTTATGTAGCCTTTGATTTAGCTCAGGGGGGCAATATTGGTCTCATCAGATTAATTATGTTTAGGATGCAAAGTAAAAAAATATATATGACTAATATTACATTATGTCATTATGTCTGAAAAGGAAAATACCAGGATGCGGACCTAGTTTTAGACATGTTGCTGATTGTCAAAATGGCTTCAAATATTCTTAAACAACCAAACTAGCTAAAGGCCAGCTTTTATTCTCAGTCTATCACTATTAAATCCTACACAGCAGTACCAACACAGCTGGATTTACATACTCTCATAAATATGCCCTTTGGAGTGTGCAAAGGCCAACATGAGCTGACATTTTCTTTGTATAACTATGTCTCTGCAAGCAATAACAACAATGTCAGCTTATCAGACCATGGTGACACTTGAGCAGGACAGAGCCATGAAGATCTTGAGTAAATGCAAAACAGCTAAATGAAAACCAGAGGAGGAAATCTGATAGGCTGGGGAGGCTTGCGACACGTGAGGCAATAGTGCAACAAAAGCATTGATTCAGTGAATATAAAAAAATCATTAAATAGCACCACTGCAATAGACTGGCGACCTGTCCAGGGTGTACCCCACCTCTCTCCCATTGACAGCTGAAGATAGGCACCAGCACCACTCGCGACCCCACAAGGGATAGGCGTGTTAGACAATGAATGGATGGGTGAATAGCACCAAAACAATATACACAAAACTTTACACAGCCATTGATACGTTTTGTATGTAATGATTTTTTGCTCAACAGTAAACTTCTTCCGAACAGAAATGCATATGTACATGATAAACATAAGTAACAAGCTGCTGTGCCAAATATGTACACTGTATGAATTACTTTACCATGGCAAGCAAAAAAAACAGCAAAAAAAACAACAATTTTATATATATATATATATATATATATATATATATATATATATATATATATATATATATATATATATATTAGCTTGTAACCAGATCGTTATACCTTGCTACTCTCCAGCTGTGTGAGATCCCAGCAGTTTCCTAGGGTTGTTATGAGTGTTTTGTGAATATTTATTTTCTCCTCTCTCCCCCGTCTTTCCTGTACCACCCTCCCACCTATAAACCCAACTACTAATCAAGCCATAGTTCAAGAAGACATTATTGGTTGTCACAATCTGGCCTTCCTTATTTCCATCCATCCATCCATTTTCTTACTTGCTTTATCCCTCATGGGGTCACGAGGGGTGCTGGTGCCTATCTCCAGCATTTTCAATGGGCGAGAGGTGGGGTACACCCTGGATAGGTCGCCAGTCTGTCGCAGGGCAACACAGAGACGCCTTCCTTGTTTGCATTCCTCAAATTAATATATATATGATATACTTATCTGGGAGCCTCAACAACCATCATAGCAGCTCACAGATGGTCTGTCAAATATTTCCAATTTTCCAGATTCAAGGAACAACACAAACTAAACATCAGTAAACTTACAAACCAATTCAGCTGCTGACTTTAAGTTCAAACTTTGTTGTCACACACTTTCAAGCTTTCTAATAAATGACAACAGAACATTGTAAGAGATATTGCAAGACAGAGCAGCCATTAACTATGTCTAATGTTTAGCGCACTTTCACATGAGGATTGTCCAGGGCAGCTGGTTAGATTAGGTAAAATGCTAAAAAAAGAAAATAAAAAATCTGCATTTTGTTAAAAAGAAACTACCAAGTATAAGCTACAGGAGTGGCTTTGTGCATAGGACAAATGAGACAAAATTAGCCACTTTTTGTCATTGGGGTGCTGTGTAGACCATTTGTACCCCCACTATGAACAAAATGAGACCTAATTTTGCAGGCAGGCCAAGTCTGACTTTATTTGAGCAGGTGTCAAAACTGCCCAAGTGAGCAAAGTCTGGTTTGGAATAAACAATTATTGAGGAAAGGTCCCTAAGATGTAGAATAAGATATAGAACAACTAATAACCATATATCTATTCATCCACTGTCAATACCTGCTTATCCTTGCAAGGTCACAGGCCAATACTCATCTGGTTAAAAAGCTTGTCTGTTTAAAAGACAGAAGTTCTGCAAAAATAAATTTTTAGGTTGAAATCTTTTGTTTTGATTTTGGTTTAGTAAATAAAATGACAGCAGTGTAGTATATATGTGAAAGTGCTGAAAACTGTTTGAGACTGAAAAACTAATGTTTAGGTCTGAGGTTTTGTTCAGGTGATATTCTACAAGGAAACTGTTTACAAGACAGTACAGCTTAAAGGTAAAGTGTTTTTTTTTTTTCGGTGACCCCACAACAAGTCATTACAATCTGCAAACAGACGAGGCAGAGCTTTTATGCCAGATGCCCTTTCTGACACAACTGGGATTCAAACCTGAGTCCCTCATATCAAAGGTGTGGACTTAGCCAGTTATGCCACAGAGGAGCTTAGACTAAAGGTCAAGCAAGTACAGAAAACTCAGTTTTGTCTGGATATAATTTTGTTAATAGAAATGGACTCCAGACCTCCCAGGAACTAATAGTCCTTCAAATAAGCCACCCTGCTGTGTTTCTTGGACCAAATGGCTGTTTGCCAGTACTGAGATTTTGAAGCACATACAGAAGCATCTTTCTTTGGCCTGATATCTATGCTGTTAAGCAAAGATAGTCAATTACTTGGGGGTAGTGCTTTAACACGTGATGTTTTCTAAAATATTGTTTCATTAACATATGATGCTAAAATTATTTTAACAAGGTTAGTTAGATTAAAAAAATACCTGTTTTTGGCTGAAAACAAATATGTAGTCGTATGTTAACTGGTTTATAATGAGCATCTTGATTTTAATTATCATCAATTATGGAAATTTGTTTTAAATACAAATTTTCATGATTGAGATCACCTGTCTGGATTAATTCAATTTGTACCAAGAGCACTGAATACAAGAACAAAAAGATAACAAAGCACTGTGGGAACTGAGGTATTATAGATGAATACTAGCCATAATTGCTAATTCTGGCATGTTCTAAAATGTGCATTGTCCCTTTTGAAATAAACGTCATCGTCACTTTTGACTGCAGTAAGGGACCACTTAATTACTCAACTGTCAGCCAACCAGCAATACTGACTTTTTTACCGTTTTTCTACAATTATTTTACTTTATTTCTCAACCAGTGTTTTATGCTTCTCGGAATGTTTTTTTTTTTTTATCCTACAGTTTCCTGGGTTTTTGAAAACAGGCTTTTAAATAAATAATTTCAATCAGAATTTATGTAAATATTTTAGGTTTTGGAATCTGTTATTGACCACTCCAATGATTATCACAATTACCATTTATAAAAACACAAGCCTGGAACGTGTTATGCTTTAGTGATCTTAATAAGCTGGAGGTTTCATTTCTTCCCCCCCCCCAAGGCTGCTCCCTAATACAATCAATTTAAAGCCTTAGGTCTGACCAGGAGCTGTTTTTACTTGACATTCATCCTTTGACTTTTACCCTGTCTACTTCAATTCAATTCAATTCAATTCAATTTTATTTATATAGCGCCAAATCATGAAACATGTCATCTCAAGGCACTTTACAAAGTCAAGTTCAATCATATTATACAGATTGGGTCAGATTATACAGATTGGTCAAAAATGTCCTATATAAGGAAACCAGTTGATTGCATCAAAGTCCCGACAAGCAGCATTCACTCCTGGGGAACCGTAGAGCCACAGGAAGAGTCATCTGCATTGTACATGGCTTTGCTGCAATCCCTCATACTGAGCAAGCATGAAGCGACAGTGGGAAGAAAAACCACCCATTAACGGGAAAAAAAAAACCTCCGGCAGAACCGGGCTCAGTATGAACGGTCATCTGCCTCGACCGACTGGGGTTACAGAAGACAGAACAGAGACACAACAAGAGAAACAAAAAAGCACAGAAGCACACATTGATCTAGTAATCTGTTCTACATTAGATGGTAGTAGCGGGTGAGCCGTCTTCTCTGGATGATGTCACAGTTAACAGAACGCCAGACCAGGTGTACCTACTATGAAGAGAAAAGAGAGAGAACAGAAAGTTAAAGCAGAAATGACAACACATAATGCATAATTGAAGAACAGTAGAACTCAATATAGTGAGAAAATTAGATCCTGATATACTCCAGTAACCTAAGCCTATAGCAGTAAAACTATAAAGGTAGCTGAGAGTAACATGAGTCACTAGTTATAATTTTTGTCAAAAAGAAAAGTTTTAAGCCTAGTCTTAAAAGTAGACAGGGTGTCTGCCTCACGGACCAAAACTGGGAGTTGGTTCCACAGAAGAGGAGCCTGATAGCTAAAGGATCTGCCTCCCATTCTACTTTTAGAGACTCTAGGAACCACCAGCAGACCTGCGGTCTGAGAGCGAAGTGCTCTGTTAGGAACATACGGGGTAATCAGAGCTCTGATATATGATGGAGCTTGATTATTAAGGGCTTTATACGTTAGAAGAAGAATTTTAAATTCTATTCTTGATTTAACAGGAAGCCAATGAAGGGAAGCTAAAATTGGAGAAATATGATCCCTCTTGTTGATTTTCATCAGAACTCTTGCTGCAGCATTTTGGATCAGCTGAAGGCTTTGAACTGCATTTTGTGGACTTCCTGATAGTAAAGAATTACAATAGTCCAGCCTTGAAGTAACAAATGCATGGACCAGTTTTTCAGCATCACTCCTGGACAGAATGTTTCTAATTTTGGCGATATTCCGGAGGTGAAAAAAGGAAACTCTGGAAACCTGTTTAATATGGGATTTAAATGACATGTCTTGGTCAAAAATAACACCAAGATTTTTTACTTTATTACCAGAGGCCAGATTAATGCCACCCAGATTAAGTGATTGGTTAAGAAGTTTATTTTTTGAGGACTCTGGCCCAAAGATTAAAACTTCGGTCTTGTCAGAATTTAGATGCAGGAAATTTAAAGTCATCCAGCTTTTGATGTCATCAAGACATGACTGCAGTCGAAGTAATTGATTGGATTCATCAGGATTTATGGATAAATATAGCTGAGTATCATCAGCATAACAGTGGAAATTAATCCCATGCTGTCTGATAATTTTGCCTATCGGAAGCATATATATAGTAAAGAGAATTGGTCCAAGGACTGAACCCTGTGGTACTCCACAGGTGACCCTAGAGTTTGAGGAAGATTTATTATTAACATGAACAAATTGGAATCTGTCTGACAGATAAGATTTAAACCAGCCTAATGCTTTCCCCTTAATCCCTACAGTATGTTCAAGTCTTTGTAGGAGAATATTGTGATCAACTGTATCAAACGCAGCACTGAGATCTAACAGGACAAGTATAGACACAAGTCCATTATCTGAGGCCATGAGAATATCATTAGTGACCTTCACCAGAGCTGTTTCAGTGCTATGATGAGCTCTGAAGCCTGACTGAAACTCCTCAAGTAGGTCATTACTTTGTAAATGTTCACAAAGTTGATTAGCAACTACTTTCTCAAGAATTTTAGATAAGAAAAGAAGATTAGATATAGGTCTGTAATTTACTAACTCATCTTGATCAAGAGAAGGTTTCTTAAGTAAAGGTTTAATAACAGCTACTTTCAAAACCTGTGGTACATATCCATTTACTAAGGATAGATTAATCATGTCTAAAATAGTGCCACTGATCAAAGGGAATATGTCCTTAAACAACTTGGTTGGGATTGGGTCTAACATACAGGTAGAAGGTTTAGATGAAGCTAAAATTTTAGATAGCTCAGAAAGCTCTACTGCTTCTAAACAGTTCAAAAACTGCACAGATTCTAAAGATTCCTCCAATGCTGCCTCACTTACTGAGGACGAGGTAATCATGTTTGGGAGGATGCCAATTATTTTATTTTTAATGGCATCAATTTTATTTATGAAGAATCCCATAAAATCATTACTACTAAGAGCTAAGGGAATAGATGGATCAACAGATCTGTGGCTCTGGGTAAGTTTGGCAACTGTACTAAAGAGAAATCTAGGATTATTTTTATTCTCTTCAATTAATGATGAAAAATATGCTGCTCTAACTCTGCGGAGGGTCTTGTTATACAACAATAGTCTGTCCCTCCAGATTAAGTAGGATTCCTCTTGGTGTGTAGAGCGCCATTTTCTCTCCAATTTCCTAACATTGTGCTTCAAGGAACGCAGCTCTGAATTAAACCAAGGAGCCAGCTTCCTGTGAATAATCACCTTCTTTTTCAAGGGAGCTACATTGTCTAATGCAGAACGCAATGAGGAAGTCACATTGTTAGCAAAGGTATCGATTTGTGAATGGGAAGAAACAGCAATGCTGCCATCTACAGGGCATTTCTGCAATACTGAGGATATTAAAAAGGGGACAGACTCTTTAAGTTTTGATACAGCATTATCCGATAAAAATCTACTATAATGGAACCCTCTTTTGGGGGTGGAGAATTCAGTTAGATTAAACTCAAATGTTATTAAAAATGATCAGACAGGACAGGGTTGTGAGAGAATACTGTTAATTCTTCACAATCAATGCCATATGTCAGAACAAGGTCTAAAGTATGGAGCCGAGAGTGCGTCGGTTCATGCACATTTTGAGCAAAACCAATTGAATCTAGGATAGTTTTAAAGGCTACACTAAGGTTATCACATTCAGTGTCAACATGGATGTTAAAATCACCCACTATAATAACCTTATCAGTATTTAACACCAAATCAGATAAGAAATCTGACAACTCATCCAAAAACTGAGTGTAAGGGCCTGGTGGACGATACAAAACAACAAACAGAAGAGGTTTTATTGCTTTGCAGTTTGGATGAGGGAAACTGAGGGTTAAATGTTCAAAAGAACTGTAATTATTAGTTGGCCTGGGACTAATTAATAAATCAGACTGAAAGATAGTTGCCACTCCTCCTCCTCTTCCCACAGATCTGGGAATGTGGAAATTTGAATAACTGGAGGGGGTTGACTCATTTATACTAACGTAGTCCTCTTGTAGCCAGGTTTCTGTGAGACAAAACAAATCAATCTGATTATCAGAAATCAATTCATTAACTAACAAAGTCTTTGGAGGGAGAGACCTTATATTTAATAGACCACATTTTATTATTTTATTTTTAGGTTCAAGGTGAACCATATTGATTTTTATTAGGTTTTTATGATTTGTTCCTTTTAGATCAGTTTTTGATCTGTTAAGTTTTGGCCGTGGGAAAGACACCGTCTCAATAGGGTAATGGGTGGGTAACAGTACAGAAGCTGCAGAGAGGTGTGTTAAACTACGGCTCTGCTTCCTGGTCTGGACCCTGGGTTGTCAGCATTTAGGAGAACTAATATTTTCACCCGCAGCTCTCAGATGTCAGTTGCTATCAGGTTCTTTGACCCAACCCAGTGTGTATCGCACTCTCTAGAACATGACCACATACCACAAAAATGCAATATTTCTTGTGATATTAAACATTAAAATCCAGATATATAGATGTAGCTGCCAGAAGAGCAGAGAGGTTAAAAAACCTCATATTTATCCATTCCATCCATTTTATATACCCGCTTTTCCGTACATGGTTGAGGGCTCATGACCTCCAGTGGCCAATGGGCAATGTATTTGTATTTTGAGTGTTGATACTTGGCACTGCTATAAGTAAATATACTAATCTTTTCAGATCCTTTGCTACCATCTGTCGCTACAAATTTAAGAATTCAGAAAACCCAAAAGAACAATTTGGAAAATTACTCATAGGTTCAAATTACTTAAAGTGTATACTATGTTTACACACAGGTGCAAAAGGATGCAAAATGCACTCAACAGCCATGCTTTGGAAAGCTCATGTCTCGCTAAACAACATTTATAATACAACAAAGCACTTTCCAGTGGTGCGAACAAGCTTTTTTGTAGGATCTTCTTTCTTTCCTCCAGACGTTGAAAGGAAAATGTCGACAAGTGAGAACTGTCCTTTTAAAGGAATCGCACACCGTAACAAAGTTTGGAAGGAGCTGCTTTACAAAATATGCCTACGTCTTGGGGAGCGGCAGCTTTTTTTAACCTCTTAAACCCGAGGGTCTATTTTCCGAAAAATGCACACTCATACTTTATTTGAGAGTCAATTATTCTGGGCCTTAGTAAATGAGATTTAAATGCTCACTAAATACATTTTGCCTGAAGAAAACAACAGATGTTTGCGTACAAAACTTCTTACTTTTGCTGCAAAGAAGGAAATAAACACAATAAATTGTAACTAAAAAATCTTGGTTACATCTGTCGCAAGTTCGATGTCCACACAACAAGTAATTAAGAAGTTATATGTTTAGATTGAAAAATCCATATAGTTTTTGTGTAATTTTGGCACAGTTTTGGCACCATATGTGGACATATGATATGTGTGTGTCAGTTTTGGTTAGTCAGTTACAAGCACGTTATTGTTGCTAAGGAGTTCAAGCCCCCTTGAAAGGGGGCTTGCGGGCTTCCACTCAGCAGCTTCCTTTCCCTGCTTTTCCTAATCTTTTCTTTTTTATGCAATGTTGGACACCCGGCCTCTACCTGTTTCTGACAACCTTGTGTCAGCTGCTTTAAAATGCCAAACAAGAGCTGTCAAACTCTCACTCTTACAGTGGGCTTCATCTGCGTGACAGAGACCTTTTCATTGATGCCTCATCTCCCCACTTTATGCTTTCTGTCAAAATAAGGATCTGGGATTCCAGAGGTTGAAACGAGACTCGACCGAACAACAACACAACACCAATACACAACATCGAGCTGATTTGTTTGGCACTAACTTTACTTTTAGACATTAGAGTGAGAAGGTAAACATAAACTATTTGTTGATAATTCAATTCAATTTCAATTCAATTTTATTTATATAGCGCCAAATCATGAAACATGTCATCTCAAGGCACTTTACAAAATCAAGTTTAATCATGTTATACAGAGTGGGTCAGATTATACAGATTGGTCAAAAATTTCCTATATAAGGAAACCAGTTGGTTGCATCAAAATCCCGACAAGCATCATTCACTTCTGGGGAAGCGTTGATAACTAACAACTTGTTTACTGACTAAATTTGGTTTTTAAAAGAGAACAAGAAAGTCCTCTTTTGCTTTTGGCTTTCCCTTTCAGGAGTCACCACAAGTCATTTGTCTCCATCTAACCCTATCTTCTGCATTATCTCTCACAACAGCTACCTTCATGTCCTCTTTAACTCCATTAATAAATCTCCTCTTAGGTCTTCCTCTAGGCTTTTTTTGCCTGGCATTTCTAGCCTCAACATCCCTAAAGAGTGCAGGAATATATGTCAGCATATAATATCTAAAAGCATGACATTCTCATCCCACGCTTACGCATTTAGAATGCTGTTTGCATAGACCACATTCCTTTTTTTTATTTTACTAAATAGGATGCTTATTTGCATGTTCCAAAGTTGTTATGAATTCATAAACAATGTACTGTAATCAAATAACTGACCACACGAATGAGGTGATTTCTGAACTGCATGGTATTTACTATTAATTTCAAATGTCTTTAAAATATCTCTTCATTTTTATAATATAAGCTATACCCTCTGAACACAAGATGTCCATGGATAAAATGCTTTTTTTTGGGCTATTTCAGGTCAGTAACATAGCTTTATTTTGCTCAAGTGAACTGGATAATATACGTTTATACCCCATGTATCCTGTCCAAATTTAACCTAAACAAAGAAGAGGAAGTCAGTCGGTTGGTCCAACTGATCAAACCGAACATCTTTTCAATCACACATCGGTAAAGAAATATATCAACGTTTTTTTTTTTTTACTTTTTTACTTTTCAACCCCATTTTTATGTTAGTTAGGTGGAAAGTAATATAGTCCTAAAATAGAATAGAATAGAATAGAATGATCATGTATTTGTACCTCCAAGTATACAGCAGTTAATTCAACCCAATTAGATTCAAAAACACTATATTAGAAACATTACATGTTTCTAATAAAAGCTAGATAGAATAAAATGAAGAAACAAAATAGAACATGGAAAAGTAGAAACTAAAAGCAAATATTAAAGATGTTTGTAGATGATGATTAACCTGAAACTCACCAGATGGATGTTGTTCCGCCGAGCTCCACAACGCTCCACACATCCATCTGGAATCACTGCCATTAGGTGGGATTTCAATAAAATGGTACACTGTATCACTAGCTGATTGGCTCTGTAACAGGACCCTTGAGCAGTCTAAAACAGTGCCTCACTGTAATGTCCAAACTAGAAGTGCAATCAGGTAAGGCAGCATGAGCTAGCAACAATAAACCAAGTTAATTCAATATAACTTCAATATAACTGGTCTCTCACTCTGGGTTAGTAGGCTACACAATCATGAAGATGACTGCTGACTGGACAGATGCCCAGAAGACAGTGTTGCAAACCCTTGTGGTTAGGATTGGGCATATACCTTTCTTGCAACACCACTGAAATGAGATACCTGTGGATCTGGTAAAGCCCTCAGCTTTTTTAAACCCTGGGTGTCTCTGCTCTCCTATGCTGCTGCCTATTGCTTTCTAAAGGGACATTATAACTCTTCCACATACATTTTCCACTCATGCACACCAAACACCAGAGATTTTACTGAGCTCCTTGTTTCATATAAACAGTTTTGGCTTTGATCTTAGTATGATTAAAATAAATTACTGTCTTGAAATAATTTTACACGGTGTTTCTCACTTTTTTATTGGCCTTTGAGCCAGATCATAACAACCCTCATCAACACCCTTCACAAGGAGGGTATGCCACAAAAGGTTATTGCTAAAGAAGCTGGTTGCTCAAAGAGTTCTGAATCCAAGCATATTTACAGAAAATTGACTGGAAGGAACAAGTGTGGTAAGAAAAGGTGCACCAGCATCGGGGAAAATCGTAACCTTGAGAGGATTGTCAAGCAAGTTCCATTAAAGAATTTGGGGGTGCTTCACAGAGACTGGTCTGAGGCTGGAGTTAGTGCCTAAAGAGCTACTTCACATAGGTGAATACTAGACATGGGCTACAAGCGTTTTACCTGGGCCAAGGAGAAAAGGAACTGGGGTCTAATTTATAAAACATGCATGGAATTCATACTAAACGTGTACATATGGCAAGAAAAAGAAAATGGTGTACACCAAAAAATATTCAAATTTATAAAACCACGCCCACGTTTGCGTACCTGGATCAGCCTCATGTTCCCTCTACATGCCCAGATGCAGCCATAAATGGTCAATGCAAAGCACCTTATGAATGTTAATGTGTATTAAAAATGGGTCAGCTGATCGTACTTTTTTTTTGTCATGGTGATGTGGCATCCACGGTGAAAAACCAAAGAAACTCTGGAAAATTTTCAAAGAGAGGAACTCATTAAATGAGAAAATCAGAGGTAAAAGCACAGATATTGCCCACATTAAAAGAACTCGTTAAAAATTAAACAGGAGTTCTGTTTTCAGCATTCGATAAAAGCCATACACCCTGTTGAAAAGGCTGTGCTCAAATCAACATTCAGAGGAGGGAGTGAGACCAGGAGGAATGAGAGGTTTCCCCCACGATGAATAAATAAATAAATAATTAAATAAATAAATGAAAGAAAGAAAGAAAGAAACAAACAAACAAATGCAAAAAAGCATTTAGTTTTAAGCGGTGTGAGCACCTTCTCTGCGCTCTGGCAGTTGGAGAGCTGCATTTCAGCACCTCGAAGCGAATGTAGTCACTTTCCTCTATAAATTATAGCAAAATGCAATGCTCAGAGTCTAAAGTGCCATATTGGCCAGTCATCATCATTGGTCAGAAAACATTTGATCCCTGAAAACCATGTTTCCTCCTAATTCTCCTACCTCCACGCTGGATTTGATGGTTTACAGCAATTAAAGTATTTGCCGCACATCTTGTCACAATAATCTGTTAATCTGGGGAAGACGTCAATTTGGTGATCATCGGGGAGATGAATGTGATGGTTGAAAATCCCGATAAAAGGTTGTGCTGGCTTTTATTTAAAATGCCGTAGGGGATTTTTATTTTATTGTATTGTATAATTATGTGTCACCAGTGCAAGCATAAATGACACTGCAGTTTTGAATGCTTACGATTAAGTCGATCTATGATTGAAGTCTGATGTGGAGTGAAATTGAGATGAATCATGATGCAGTTTGGCTGCAATTCAACACTTCACCATCTGCAGTGCCAACTTCCCCTGTCTCCAAAATGAGCGTACGCCTAGTTGCTGTGAGGACCGCGCGCTTTCCCGTCAAGTTTTTTGTTTTCAAAAATAGATCCTAACTTTTACGTGGAGAGTGACGTACACACGTTTCACGCCCCATTTTGTGTGGACACAAGTTTTATAAGTGAGAACCCTGAACTGTTGCTCTGTGGTCCCAAGTCCTGATTTCAGATGTATGTAAATTATCCCAGAGTCTAGAGGAGTGGGGAGGCACAGAGTCCACAGGGCAGTTACTAAAGCTCTGCAAAAAAAATGCACAAGAAGGATCAAGCTTCTGATTTTTATGAGCCAAACAGGAAAAGTCGGGAGCTAGACGGCAGGAAGTTCTTGTGAATTTCGAAAGAAAATCCACCTACCAATTTACGCAAACTTAAGTAGTGTAAACAAAATGGCAACACTGAAATACGAGGAAACAGAGGGGCTTGATAACAAGTTCTTCCCCACAAAACAAAAACCGTTGCTGTTTTTGAATAATTTATAAGTGATAGCAACAAAAAAGGACCAAGTGAACTTCTGTTCTCGTGAGCGCACTTTCTGCAGCCACAGCTGGTCGTTGTTTCTCTAGTAGCAGTGTAAGTGGGTGATATTCAAATTTTATGAGAAATGAAATTGTGTGTTCTCTTTACCTGTGAGCTACCCTGGTCAGCCAGTTTAATAATGTGTATCACTCTAATTCTACACATTATCAATCTGGACTACGTCATTTGATTCCGTTTGGAGAAAGAAGGGAACTTCAGCAGAACTCTCCAAGCTGATTGGGCAAAGCGACTCCGAGTGCCCGCCTATCAATGGTTGGTTTTAGCCAGTCACGGTATCAAATTAAAATGTAAGCAGCAACCACCATAAAAAAAAAAAAAAAGGTAAGCAAGTCAGGGCACTTCTTGCTGTTCTACTATCAAAGATGAAATTATGGTTTCCTACAAAACAGATAATATAGCCTCAGCTATGCATGCGTCCTCCTTCACTGCCATGTTTGTGTTAGTTTGACAGTGAGCTCAACCGCTCTTGCTTCTGTCGCACTGGTATGTCCCGCCTTAAACCTCAGTACTGCAACATGATTGGCCCAAACCGGACACAAAAGGTGGATACCTGAGCAGTACAAGATGGATTTTCATGTTTGTGAATGCAAAAATACCACGAGATTTTAACCTGCATTACTTAACTTATACTGTGTGATTAAATACAAACAGTTAAATTCTGTGTAAAATCAGAACAAGGGGTTTGCTGTAAACTCATTACAGAAGTTGCACATATAAGCAATTTCACTAAATGAAGAAATATCTACAAGACGGACAGATTTTCAAAGTGGGCAAACACAGAAAACATTTTTATCATACTTTATGCTTTTAAAGTTAAAAGGTTTTTTGCAGTTTTACCTTAGGCTGTTGAAAAGCAATTGGCAACTTAAACAATTAAAATCTTATTGCAAATCCTACATGTTTTCTACGACACATGAAAGTGCTGCAAAGTTTACGACCGATACGTTCTACTTCAAAGCATGAAAATAATTTCTGGGGTTAAGGGGAAACAGGAACATCAGCTGACGTCGAAATTATTTTACACCGGACCTATTTTCATGATTCAGGGTTTTTGTTTGCTTGTTTTGGACTTTTCTGGAATCAAAGTTTCAGCCTGTCACCTCTAACCCACAGAAACCCGTCAATTAGCTCAGTCACCAGTCGTCAGCCCAGACCAGTTCCACCTGCTGCCACTAATCAGTTCTTACTCAGCTCACCTGTTCCCCAGCTTTCATCTACCTGCCTCACTCACTGCCAGATTGTCTCATCACCTCACTTGTGCTCTGCTGCTGTGATGTTTGCGGTTTCTGTGTGCTCAATCTGCATCTTGTCAAGTCGGGTCCCACCTGAATCTGGTAAAGTCCGATCCCAATTGCATCAGTTCAGGTCCGGAGCCACGTTCTGCCTGGTTCTGCCAGCAACTCTTGGTCTATCAGCATTTCCAATAAATCCCTTTTTTAACGTAACTCTGTGTTCGGCTGAATTTCCGATCGTTACACCTATGAGCTACATTAGCTGTTGAGTAACACGTGAGACTGTTCCACGCCATTTCTATCTTATTGACAGATGGATTTCAAAGCCTCATAGAGGAGGTGAGAGCAGGATAACGCTTATCTGCCCTGGTCCTCAGCCGCTTGTAAAACAATGGTGGAACAAGTGCAATCTTTGTGGTGATAGATTACAGCCCTGTTGTTAGCTCAGCATTCATGCCAGCCAAGCAAGACAATGAGATTGCTCTCAGGCGTAACATGGATGCCTCACACACACACACACACACACAAAAGGCTCACCTTTAAATCTGCCTTATAATAACCACAGAGGACAAACTGAAGATTGGCTTATTAGGGTCCCGAAATGGTGGTATTAATTTAATTCTGATTATGGTACACTTTACTATATTTCTCTTCTCATTTCTCTTAAACTTGGTAGCAAGTTCACTTTATTCTTTTTCCTTCTAATCTAGGGAAGAAAATCTTCAGAACATGTTCTGATTTAAATGATCTTTTCAGGGTCAACTCTCTGTTTTGCCCCACTTTACAATGTTGGCCTTGTGCCTGAGCAGGAGCTCTTTGTAAAACTCATCCTACCGCAGAATGCTTGTGTGCAGACTCAAGCTTCCCTCGTTAGAGAAGTAGATCTAAATTTACATAGTCTTGCTACACACGGAGAACCACAAATAGCTTATATTCAATAATTTAGTACATGAGTGGATAATGTTATTTTATTACAATAAATTCTGGCTAAAAACTCTTATTTTTAATACGTTTACTTAGCTTTACCAGTGCTTTTCTGAATGAATACTATAATTTAATGATTTCCTTTTTGGCACTTTATGCAGTTCTGTCTGCAGATTTTTCTGACTATTTTATGATAGATATTTTTGACCATCTTTTATAACAGGCATGGGAAAATAACTATGAATTTGTGGAGCTTAAGTCTTTCATTAGATAAAAGACACAAAAGTGAAGAAACAAATGCAGCAAATATGGGTTTTTCAATCAAACAGACTTGGCATCAGATAAAATGAATTTGACTACCTCTGCAATCATTATACCTGAAATTACCAAGTCTCAAAATGTTTGCCAAGGAATGTAATTGTAATTTAATCAGGCTGTGGTGTGCCTTTCCCACAGGCTCCTGTTGTCTTTCAGTCTACACAAGCAGGCACAGATGCTCACAATGTTGACAGTTGTTAGGAATGCTAGTTTCTTTTTTTTCCATTCATTCCTATTTATAGAAAGGAGATATTTGTGCAATATAAATATTCATTAAAAAGTTCATTATTTTTGAATGACGATCACCAAGCCTGGATTTGGCAACACCCCTGTTCGTCTTTGTGTTAGGCTAGCAAGTCATTAGCTATATATTTAAACAGAGAAGGAAATGTTCACATGAAATGTTCCCTTGCCAAGCAGAGATATGCATTTTCAGGGTCCTTCAACTGTCAGTCTTTCAACGCTCTTACTACAAAAACAAAACATGATTCTAACAGGAACCAAACATTAAAAGAGAAGAAAGTTTTGCATCCTTGTGCTCGTTAAAAGCAGGGTGCTCTGTTAGAAGGCTGGTTCGGCAGATCAGAGATTGGACTAATGGCCTTGAAAATCGGATTAAAGGGGGCAGAGGGCTGTTTGAATCCTCATTAGACAGACACTTTATTAAAAAGCTTGTACTGTCCAGTAACAATGTAGAGCTCTGGGTTTAGAAAGGCAGATGGTATCGGGATCAAAGGCTTTCATGGGCAAATGTTTAGCACTGTGTGATGTTTTTTAAAGCACAGTGTGTTTCTTCTACTCAAATCAGAAGAGAGATGTTTTGATTATTGTGTGTTTGGGGTAAGGCAAGCATGAATAAAAGATTAATATCATAATAAATATATTTCTATTCCTTTCGTCATGATGTCTTCCAGTGTCTTGTGAAGATGCACGGGATGCAGGAGATCATTACTACACTGCCTGATGGTTTTGCTCTAAAAGTGTTTGTTTTTTTAAATACATGACAGTAACATTTTTGACTTATGCAGACCTCGACTCTTCCCTTTTCCATTTATTGCTGTTTATAGGTTGGGTTGTTCCTTGTCTAATCACAGGAATTCATTTGGGGGAAAGGCAGGCAGCATTAAACGATCTGAGCTGCCTGAGAAGATCAGATAAATCCCCGTGTTCAATAAACCAAAGCGCCTTTCCTGAACGCAATCATTCTTAACGGGCATACGAGTGCTGATCCTAATCCGGAATATTTGCCGCGCCTAAAGCCAGAAGCTCAGTCTGCCATGCTGGCCTCGAATCTGCTCTGCAAAACACGCTTTAATAAAGGCAGAAAAAACAGGAAGGATTGGGTCAAATATAACGTATCCATCAAAGAAACATTGGAAACTGCGTGCACATACATGATTAAAACTGAAATGGCAATCTGCTGAGCTATATAACAGTTAACCCAAAATAATGTGCTGATTTTAGAGGCATTACTATGCATACTTTTTGAACTTCTTATATTGGTTTAAAGACAGGCATATTTACTTTCCCGATTTACTTTCATCAAGCCAAGCTGCAGCAGCAACCAACGGCTTGCTGTATCCTGACAATTCAACTCTACACGGCACCTCTTGTTAATAGGTTGCTGCTGGAAACAGGAAAACACTTTGCAGGGGAAGTGCACAGAAAAAAATAAATATTAGGTTTATAATAGCCAGGTAATTGTAAAGACCCATGGTGAGAGGTAATTTATTTTATTTTACGAAAGCATCTGGCCCTCACAATGTTTGCAGAGAAAAATTCTGGCTCTTGGACAAATGTAGTTGTGGACCCCTGGTATAGTGTGGAACTGGTGGACTATCCATTCTTGATTTAAACAACTTATCACTAAGCTTTGTATATTATAACTGTCAAGGGCATTAATGTTCATGGTACAATATTTGTCTTCCTACCATTTTATATTCATAGTCAAATAAACAAAAGGCTGGTCACTGGGCACATGGAAAGGAAAAACCAGGCTAGCAAAATGGAATTGTGCAGACTGATAAACAGCACTGGTCACTTTCTGCCTCTGACGCTGTACTAGAAGAAAAGCTTGCTTTCCAGATAGCTATAGTTTTCCCTGCACCTCTTGTTAGCAACGGTTAAAGTCTCTGTCAAGCTATCGCTTTGCATATGCACACTCAGCTGAATGCTGCCGGTGGGATGACTTGGGTCTCAGTGTTGTGTCATGCAAGGGCTGTTAAAATAATGAATGTCAAATATAGGTGATATCATAGGAGAGGTCACCCGTGTGACCAAACTTTCACAAAGCAAGCTGGCAAAAAGCTTTCAGTGAAGCAACACAGGACGCACATTCTTCTAAGCTTTGTCTTTGCTTAATTTCATTAGCAATGTAGACAGACAGCCCTCAGTAAAAGCTTTGTATAGCGAGTTATTAATATCCACATGTCCTGTTACTACCACCGCAAGCCTTTTTTAACATTTGTTCCCATATAATACTCCTCTTTGCCCGTTATCTCATCCCAGCACTTACGTCATATTTAATCTCTGCAGCACCGAAGTCTATCTACATGTGTGCTTCCATCTGAAAGCTTAGCTAATGATCCTATCAATCATGCAGCACTTTAAATCATCCTAACATTAATCTCCTAGGCGTATTATTATTTTATTTTGGTGGAGTAGGAGCTTGATGCATAGAGAGGCTTCTAATTTAATATAATTGCATCTCATTCCCCCTCCAGTAGGGCCCTATCTTTAAATGATGTTCTCTCCTTTGAGTAATACACAGTTTTTGTCATTTCTGGTACCAGTATAAACCTCTAATGGTCCTGCAAACATGGTGATTATTACAGTGAGCTATTGCTATTATCAATTTTTCTATGGTAAACTGTAACATCTAAAATTAATTAACACCATAATGAAATGCAGCCTTAACTAAAATGGAAAATACGCATCAAGTGAGGAACCCCAAACATCCACACTTTAAAAAAAGGAAAATGAGAGGAAAGGATCACAAGATGGCACATGTGAGAAAAAGAAGTAGTCAACGCAAGAGAGAAAGATGCAAACAGGAGAAGGATGTGACTTTCTAAATTTAAATCCCAGATGTTGATCTTGTGAGAATCCTTCTTTGACCTCATCTGGGCTGATGGGGCTCTGGGCCAAACAGATGTTTCTCTGTCAGGGCTTTTCTTTAATCATGCCAGGACACACTGAGCCATGAGCATCTCCTCACGTTGACATGGGCAAGAGTTACACAGGCCAGCATTCATCTATTAAATTACTTGAGACAACTCTCCACCAACGGCTGTGGTGCACATTCATGCTTTTACCTATAATGCCGTTTGCTTTGGCATTTAAAGTGGAAACCAAAGTTTTACATTCAAAGTATAAGAAACATTCACTATTTGTCCCTCACTCTCAGACGTTACATCAGATTGAACGTTTTGACCTGGTAAGTTTCTGATTACTGCACAACATTTGAGTTAGTTGGAGGCCCACCGATGTGTTTTGTGAAGTGAAAATCAATCCATCAATATTCTAACACATCTATCCCTTGTGGGGTCACGAGGGGTGCTGGTGCCTATCTCCAGCAGTCAATGGGCAAGAGGCAGGGTACACCCTGGACAGGTCGCCAGTCTATTGCAGGACAGTGAACTAAAAATCACAAGGGAAAATAATTGAGTGTTGAAATCTGCTAGTTAGCTTAGCTTTAGCCGACTTCAGCTCCTCGTCTCCCTCTCCCTGTGGCTCTCACTCTTCCCATTTCGCTCACCGTACCCCCACTCCTCTGGTTTGCCTACTAATCTTGTCTCACCCGATCTTTCAGTCACCTCTCATCACTGAGTTAACGTTGGGCAAGTTTCTAGATGCTCCGTCTCTTTCTGCTTCGCTCATCTCTCATCTGCTTCTTGCACTTTTTGACAAACTCTCACCCCTGCCCACACAATCAATCATTCTTCTTCTTTTTCATAATTGCGGATCACAAACAGCTTAAGAGGTGCACGCTGCCACCTGCTGCAAATTAGCTTTCAGGTGGGTCCAGTGATGCCTCGCCCTGCACCTCAGTCTGCCACCCCCCGCCTCTAGCTTTATCCCTGTGTGTGTGTCCGGAGTTAAGTCATGTCTCACCACAACCAAACTTTGTTACCAATTGTATCTCTGTGTCCTAATGAATCGGTGGATGGAAGGTCTTTTCCTTCTCCTCTGACTGCGAGGTCCAATGCTGGTTACATCTCACGTTTCTTCTTTCTCAGCTCAGGGAGATCAACGGGTTGCTCGGTGTGAGTTGGCACAGCCAGAGCTAACAGCCGATCTTGGGTGTAAACAATAAAAGCGAGGGGTTGCTAGAAGAGGTGTTGGGACCCCTCAATAGGCGCCAAAGTCCATCCCTCCATTATCTATCCTGCATCATTACAGCCTTGCACTTTCCTATTGAGCAATAAATAACAGATCAATGGTACTCTTTGGTCGGTTTACCTGGACAAGGTCCAAAGTGCATGACATCTATGTAATTTGAGTCAGTCAGATAAGATTTAGATGATGGTATTACTATGCTGTAAATAAAAATAAATAAATAAGAATAAAAATGTAGGTTTTACAACCTTTCTTTGCTTTTTTCCATCTATTGTTTGCATAGAAGTTATATACAAAGATGGCAGGGTTTAAAAAGCCACTCAGTGTTCTAGGGCTGTTGTTATTATGCATAGCTTACAACTGAAACTGTATTCAAACCCTTTCAAAGTCAGAGGAAGCTTGTAAAATTCACAGTTATTATACAAAATAAAGCCAGACTGGTCACTGATGTGGCCTAAAGGAGCTTAAACCACCAGATACAACATGAACATATACAGTAAACCCTTCTTTGTAAAATACATACAAATATCCATTGCTTTTATGCAGGGTTACATAAAAAAAAATTAACACACCACTACACCCTCTGTTTAGTCAAGTTCCGTGGCTACTCATAAATAATTCAAATATATTCTAAACCTAAAACCACATATAAGGACATCAAGCATTTCTTTGTTATAACAATAGTTGTTGGTAAATGATGTTTGCTACGTTTTATTTCTCATTGAATGATGCCACATTTGTTAGGATAATGTATCTATAGGTTGATCAGTGGAGTTGCATTCTGGAGCCACCATTTTTTGCAAGCCAGTCAGTGTTGTTGTGTTGGTCTCTCCCGTATGAACAGCACACCCAGGCTGATCCCAAAAGTGTTCAATGGGATTGAGGTTAGGACTGCAGGAAGGCCGTTCCATCCTTTCCACTCCCATACTCTGGTTTGAGTCTCTGTAAGGGCAAGCAGAAACAAGTTTGGTCGCAGGGAGTGGTGATATGGGATTGCCCGGGATTGCAGAATTTCATCTCCACATCTCTTTGCGTTTAGATTGCCTTCAATGGTGACAGGCTTTCTCTTTCCGGTGAGGGAGGCCATCCGACTGCCTCAACCAAAAGCTGTTTAGCATTGGCAGAAAGGAGTTGGCAAGTTTTTCATGGAGAGACCTATGTAACCTCGTCTGCTCAACCTGCAAATGCACTTTATAATGCAGTTGAAGATTGATTGCAGCAGAATGCAGCCCAACAACAGTATTTGTTTATGATCTGAGTTGAGAAGCCCTAAAATGAGCTCCTTAATATTCAGTAACTATTCCAAACAGAAACACACTTTTTTTTTAGAGTGACCCGAATTTATTGGCGACATATATTAAAGCTTCCTCGTGGCCAGCCCCAGTTAAGAGCCTCTGAACAAGAAACTTAGTCTTAGTCGGAAGTTACAGCCAGCTCATATTTTTATCAGTTTTGGATCTAATAAGTTAAAATTGGCATCCCATTTGGGCAGCTCTGAGGTCTCAGTGCAAGGCCCGGGGGCACTGGAGAGCTTCATCATTTTGACAGGATCTGACACCTCCAGCATTTGTCAGGCCACCAGCTTCTCTGCATCCTCCCTGGGTGAGCAATTATGCGTGAATAGCTAGCTTTGTGCCATTCCTTATGGCTCTAATACCCCTTCCTCTTCATTGAACATCTGAGGTGGAGAATCAGAGCAGCAGCGGCTGTCATCAGCTGCCTGGGAATTCTATTTTAATTAGCCCAGACTGCCAATTACAACCACAGGAGGAAGAAGACAAAACCCTTGTATGTGTCCACTAAAATTCCATTTGCATCCTTTTTTTTTCTTCCTACTGATTTGGAGCATTAAGTATCTAACACTGTCTTGAAGGTGACTTATCAGGAGATGAATATGAATTAAGAAATGGATCTCTTTCTAATAAAATGTTTCGAATGTTGTTAGCAGACCAGATTACAGTTTTCTTTTTGCTAACCTTAGCAGAGCAGATGGCACATAAGAAGTTTTAATTAATTTCTGTTCGATTGAAAATAGGTTTGTATGTAAATTATCTTATGCCCACTGGCATTTCTCATATAACTCTTTACCAGAAATGATTATGCTGTGGCTTCTGATTTTTTATTCCACCATCTGCTATATGATGATTGCCTCAAATATGATATTATGGACAAACTGTTAAAATACAATTGAGATGTGGCGTGTTTATGATATTGAAATATACTATTGTATTGCTTTTTCTGATTAACACAACCTTTAATTAGTGGTTAAAATGAACATCGTTCTATTTTTAATCAAATAAAAGCTTACTAATGACTACAAATCAATGCACATTTAAGGCATGCCAACTTCAACCTGGCCAGCCAGACTGATAATGTGTAGCGCTCTACGTTCTGCACATTATCAATTTGGGACCTCTCCTATCAAATCCGTTCGGGGACAGAAGCAAAACTTCCCAAGCTGATTGGGTGAAGTGACTTCTAGTGCTCGCCTACCAAAGGTTGGTTTTAGCCAATCACGGTTTCAAATTATGATGTAAAGCAGCCCCGTCATGCAAAACCACACCAAGGTGAGCTAGTCAAGGCACTTCTTGTTATTCTTCTTTCAAAGATGAAATCATGAATTCTTACAAAACAGATGTGATAGCAGAAGATCTTGCACTGCCATGTTTGTTTTGGTTCGGCTGTGGGCTCGGCAGCTCTACAATACTGCAACGTGAGTGGCCCGGAACATTTTTGATTTGGACAAAAACGGTTGAAGCCAGGGCAGTACAACATGAATTCTCGTGTGTTTGTGAATGCACAAATACAGCGAAAATTCATCTTGCAGGCAAGGTTAAGCCAACTTCAGCGTTGGTAAATCATGAAATCAAGCCATCACCGCATATGCGATATACGGTCACAGAAAACAAACAGCAAACACACCCAATGTCAGGAAGAAATTGAGTGACATTTAAAAATTATTTTCTCTTTTAGCAAAAACCATTGCATTTCAACATGACGTACTCAATCACTTACATAACCAGACACAGACAAAGTCTGCATCTTTGATACAGGAGACCCAGGTCCAAAAACCATGCGTGTCAGGAGAGCATCTGGTTTAAAACTATGCCAAATCTGTGGGTAATGATTTGCTGTTTTGTCCTTTGAATCAGTGAAGATAAATATATTTCAGGAATGTTAAGTCTTACAGTTATTTTCAAATGCTGCTCACAGGAATATGCCAAATAAAATACTTCTACGAGCTGTACTTCCTGCTTATGAAGTGAGTGTTGCAGTTTTTATCTGCTACAATCCCATTTCACGCTGTAAAGGGCTTTACCTGTTTGGCATTAAAGTTTACTGATGTGGCTAATCCTCAAGACAGCCGTCAGTGAACTTACAAAATGCCAAGCTGTAGCTTTGCACTGTGACAGTAATACTATTTAGAATTCATACGAAGGTGCCTTTTTTTTTCCACTCATAAGAAAAATTAAATCAGTTTGATTTATGATTTTGAAACTAAAATTGAGCAAAAAATACAAGAGTAGTCGATTAAAGGGACATTATCTCCCTAAAGGACTGGTGTTTCTATCTATGCTCTGCATCTCTTAATAATCACAGCATTCAGCAGACTTCAGTGAACCATCAGCATGTGTCCCTCAGTTGACCTTATGCTGCTCTGCCTACTTTTCTCTTCAACCATAACCATCTCTACACATTTAGCTACAAGCTCATAAAGGAACGAGGAAGAATCTGATACACTGGAGCACAATGAAGAATAAAGAGTCTAAAATAAGGCCCCTATACTTACAATGCTTACAAATAATAATAATAATAATAATAATAATAAGAATAAGAATAAGAATAAGAATAATAATGTTTGGAAATATATGTTCTTGTCCTGGAAATGCAGACAGTAATTTCATGGGAAATTAACACAATACTGTTTTAAAAAAATCAGTTAGCAACCTATCAGTCATAGGCAAGTTATCAGTCAACTATTGGTGTTCTTTTGGGCAAAATGCAACTAAATGCAACGGCTGTTTAATGAATATTTGTGCAATAAATACATCTTTAAATTACTTGATTCTTCTCTTCTAAATAGAGGCAGTTAAAGCAATTTTTGTAAAATAAAAAAAAATAAAAAAAATTGGCAATCATAACATATCACAAGGATCTCATACTGGCCCCTGTCTGGTCAAATTATTTAGTTCACACAAAAATTCCCCACATGGATATTCCTTTATGCAACTTGTGTTTAATACATTTGGTAACATTTATGTTATATGTTCCAAGGGCAGAACGTGTAAGTGAAATAAATAAGAGGAAGACCACTGTATTAGAGTCTAAAAGCACCCCGGACTCATCAAATGTTACCAAAACTGAATATATCCCTCTTGATGTGCATTTGCAGAGACGATGGATGGAAATGCTGCCCATTTTCTCCCTGTAGTAAAGTGCACTCTCATCTGTTGCCACACAAAGCTAGCCTCACTCTATTTCCAGGCCTCTCTAAGGCAAGCACTCAATTGATTGGACAGGGGAGAAAAGGCTGATTGACTGGCGAGAGTGATGTTTGCTTTATGCTGTCTTTATGTTGTCTTTCAGGATGGCTCATGCTGGGAGCAGAACCTCACCCACTGAAGAGTAAGTGCAGGGGTGTCTCGGACTGCACACAGCTGTAGCTCACACAATTTGGCAGATGGAACAGCCCCTGACTGAAAATGCTTAATTCAATGGTGGGCGCAGGCACAGACTAACATCCATCTCTAGGTTTACTTTTACATCACCAGCCGCTGTGATTTGCATGAGTAGCTGCCAAATTAAAATACAGACATTGTGGTCAGTCTCTGTCTCGAAGCTGTCAGTTATCATTTCTTTTGTTCAGATAGGGGTATAAATGGATTGCAGTTAAATCATGTGCAACCACAAAATATTTAATCCAATGAAATGTTTCAGATAGTTAGAATTTTTATTTAAAGAGCACACAATATGAAGAATGAAATATGTGGGGATAAAAAGTTTTAAAAGGGATTTGAATTTAATTAGTGAGGAAGCTTGACCGTCTTCATTACGATGACCAGGAATGTCTCATTTTGTGGCAAAGCAGGAAATATGTTTGAGGGACTTATTATTTGAATGTTGTGTTCAAGTGCTCAAAAGTGCCGTGATTAACTGTCAGTGGCAGACTTCTTTCGTTTGCCACTGCATAACAATTTGTGGGGAATTTTTACACCGTATGCTTCCAGTGTGCTTTAGGTTGTCGAAATTAATCTTGAACCACAATTTTAAAGTTTTGAAATGAGGCATTTATTTTTCTAAATGTGACCATAAATCTATAGTAAAAACTATGGGGTTGGTAAGGGGAAACACAAAAGGAGGATGCTTGAGGAAAGAAAGAGGATCAAAAGTCACTTGTAGTAGGAGTGTGTGACAGAGAAGTTGCCAGAGAGGATGGGTGAGAATGCAAGAAGCAGAGAAGTGGCAGGAGTAAATTAGCTGACACATAGTGATGGTCAGCTTCTCAAAGCTAAGGGAGGCTGGGGAAGAAGAGAGAAGTAATAGAAGGAGGTGAACTCAGTGAAACCTTGAAAGGAATGCAATATGGTACGGAGACACACAAGATGGTGTGAGGTGCAGACTGTGAGAAGACGAGGGGATGGAACCGAAAAAATAGGATGCACTGATTACCACTGAGAGTAACGAGAAAAGAAACCCCATATTAGTTCTAGTTCTTTAGTTCTGAAAGACAGACACACAGACGGACAGATAGGTGTGTCTTCCAGAATAACAATCCTGGAGCAGTGTTAGATATAGCCAGTTGCTGTTATAAAACAAGGTATACCAAGATCTTAAAAAGTTCTCTTTCCAAAACTGCTCAAATTTTGCACATTTTATAGTTTTACACCAGAATTGTGCAAGATTTCAATAACCAGTAGTGCTACAAGAGACCCCATTTTGACCCCATGTCAGAGGAGCCCTAAAAACGATATACAGAAATAAGAAAAGACTTCTTAAAAGCTTGGATAAAAAGTCTTGGATCATTGTAAACTTCAATATAAGTCACGACCCCAGTTATGTATACCCCTTGCAGATTTAGATTTTAACTTTAATTTGACTAGGACGTTTCTTATTGGAAAATGAAAAAACAATTACTCAAAAATTATAAAATGTTCTAAAAAGGGAATCAATAATAAAAAATAACTGTCAATTATTTACATTCCTATGAATTGGCATGTTGAAAATAATTCAATGGAATTTTTATTTGATTTATGGCAATCAACTCCTTAGAATTCCCAAACAGCTTTGTGAAGGTTTCTACTCTTATTTGAATGATTTCTGCTTGATGATGACCTAGAAGTATTTGGGGTTGGAATGCCTCTTTGACATCACCCTAATCACAAGCTCTTTCGATTCAAGCCAAGACTCTGGTCTGGTCATTGCACACGTTAATATTAGTTCAAGACAAAAGAAAAACATGTCAGTAAAATTAAAAGAGAACTGCAAAATCTATAAAGTGTATAACGACTATTTGGACTTAACTTCAGGTTATACAGGTATGTAAATAAATGATGTTAGCATTCATAAAAATACAACATACAAGGCAGATTGTGTTTCTGCCATAACAGTTCAATTAAAGTCATAGCTGAGGATGTCATGCCGATAGCTTCTGTCACATTTCGGTTTTATAGAGTTGCTTACACCAATTAAAACAAGATTTCCACAACTTGCAAACCCTAGCAATTATTTGGCAACACAGCTGCGCAGATTTGCCTTAATGTAAGCACGTAATCATTATTCAGATCATTATGTGATTGTTTCTGTGTGCATGGGTATTGTCTATATTTTCTTGTCCCACCTTGCAGTAAGGAGAATTCCCCTAAGAGGACACAATAAAGTGATACTTGACTTGACTAATCAGCATCACATTCTTTTTACAAAACAGAACACACAATGATGTGTAAAATATTACACACAATTATCTACTTTAATGGGATCCATGACTAGTTGAATATGTTGGCCTAAATATGTTATAATGTTCCTATTAACTTAAAAAATTGTAATGAATCACGGCAGCGGACCCAGAATTCAGCCAGACCAGCAGAGGTTCTTAAAAAAGGGATTTATTTAACAAAAAGCAGAGCAATGCAAAAAGGACTGAATAATCAAAAAGACTAATAAAAAACATCCAGAACTTCATAGGAACAGAAACTGACTGGTAACATGACAAAATAACTCAGGTTCTCTGGAAGGGAAAAACTTGGTCAAAATTCCAAAAACAAACATCAGATCAGGATTGACTCACCCAAAAACATGACAAGACCAACAAGACGACCTGGCACTGATGTCTGGTCTCAACAGTATATATGGAGGTGGAGGCAGGTGAAACTGGTGAGAGGTGATTGCAGCAGGGGTGGAGTTAGGCAGGTGTGCAGAGTAAGTAATTAGACCAGACATCAGTGCTGAGGCTCAAAACAAGAACAGATCAGAAACCAAACCTAAAAAGCTGAGAGGACAAGTGGACAGAAACAAATTACACCAGACCTTATAAGAAACAAAACAATCCCGAAGTATAAAACTAAAACAGAAGATAAAGCCAAGACTAACACGGATGACCAAAACAGGATAAACTAACTGTAAACAAGCAAACAGGAACCTAGACAAGACAAAACTCAAAGCAGCCAGAGAACCTAAGGCAGGAGAGTAAACAAACCAAAACAGAACCTAGAATATTACAAAAATTGCTGTTTTTGATACGTAAAAACTCTTAATTACTTCAACAATTGTATTTCCTTTGTTATATTTTTCACCCATGGAGGTCACCATTTTTCACCTGCGCAATGCATGCTGGGTTAGGTCCTACTGGACTGGAACCTACAGAGTTAACACAGGAAAGTTAACATTACCCTGTCATGGTTGAGTTCTGGTTTTACTTCATTTTTCTGTTATTTTCATTTTTTCATCTCATGTGGGTTAGGTTTGACTTTATTGTTAGTTTTCATTGTCATCAGTTATTTTCTGTCATCTTCACTTCACCTCCTCAGCAGTCAGTCACACCTGTTAACAATTTACCAGTCAATTAGCCAGACCCTTGTTCCACCTGTGAAGTGCTCTATTTAAACCTCCCTCTGCCTTCAGTTCAGCACTGGGCCGTCATCATTCCACACCTCTCCATGCCAGTCCCCGTTTTTTGCCTCAGAAGAATTGTTTTTCTTGTTTAAGGTTAGTCCTGCCAGTTTCTCTAGACTGATACTCTCCTGTTTGTCCCTGGAGAAGTTCTGCTCTGTGTCCTGGTGTCTCCAAGGTTCTGCTAACCTGACTAGCCGCCCTGGAGAAGCTCAGCTCTGTGCCCTGGTGTCTCCAAGGTTCTGCTAACCTGACTAGCCGCCCTGGAGAAGCTCAGCTCTGTGCCCTGGTGTCTCCCAAGTTCTGCTAACCTGACTAGCCGCCCTGGAGAAGCTCAGCTCTGTGCCCTGGTGTCTCCAACGAACTGCTAACCTGTTGTGGCTATGGGGCCTGCTAGCCGAGCAGTTCTGAGCATTCCCGGCTGCCTGGATAGTTGTGACTCTCTTTCACTTCGGGTCGTCAGCTCCTGCCATCATCTACATCCCTGACCTTCTGCAGTCCTGAACCTCCGGTCTTCATCACTCACCACCCAGCATACTTCCTTCAATAAAGACTCAAACTTTTAGTTCCGTGTGTGCGTCCTGAGTTCATCGATAAACAAACCCTGACATACCCAAGTTGTTTTTTTATCTTATTGCGTTTGACTGGTGTAAATTTAGACAAAGCCAGACTGTGTCGCTCTTGGCTGTAAACAAAAAACAAAAAAAGCAACAGAAAAACTTAGTAGAGTCTTCATCGCTTCCCACATGACAAAAAGAAGAGCGCTGCTGGAAGAACACAACTTTAGAGGACCTACATTTGTGCTCTCAACACTTCTCTCTAGAAGTCTTTGAGTCATTTGTACGAACAAAACTGATAAAGGAGCTAACAGGTGGCCTTTACCCTCGCAAGCTGCCGTGCCGACTATTTTTATCCATATAACGTCTACACCCTGCCGCCTTGTGAGCAAAAGACGCTGGGAGAAACTTCAGAGACAGGCAATTCCGGAAGCCCTTTAAACACAGAGGTACTGCCACTGCCGCGGGTACCAAATGTGAAATCACAGACCAGACACCGGACCGAACACCAGACCCAGACAAGTGTTATTGGACTTGAGACCGGACACAGATCACTACTTGCTGGGATCACACAGTTCTACAAGAGGTACTTGTCATTCATTGTTTCATTGGTATTATTATTATTTTTATAATAATTTTATAATAATAATAATAATAATAATTATTATTATTATTATTATTGAAATTGATGACAGCATAGTAATGTAATAATAATAATTATTATTATTATTACATTACTATGCTGTCATCAATTTCAATGCTCCGTTTCAAACTGAAAAGGTTGAACGTTGCTCATTGCTGTTTTGGCTGGACGGAGCTAGCGCTAGGTTTTAGATAAAATAAGATGTTTTTATTTGTTATTATACATACAAGGTACATACAATGAAATTTCATAGATCGGAGAGGGAGGGGGGGGTAGCCTGAGCTGCTGCTACTCAGCGTGCCGCCACTAACGGCACGCTGCATGTCTTTAGTGGTAGGGGAAACCGGAGCACCCGGAGGAAACCTACGCAGACACGGGAAGAACATGCAAACTCTACAGAAAGGCCCCTGCCGAGCATTGCAGCGTAAACAACATTGGGCATCTGTGTGGTAGTATTTTATTTAAATTTCTCAAAATTAAACAGCTTACAGTATTTTGTATTATTTTTACATCTAAAATAGGTATTTCTCAAATAAAGTCTATTGTTACAACTAACCGTGGATCCTTTAAAGTCAGGAAATGTCATCATGAGTTCTAGTTTGGCTTTTTGTTGTGGTAGAGTATAACGTGTGTGAAATGTTTTGGAAAAAAAGGTGCTCTGTTTAAAATATGTTCCAAAGCAATCTTAAAAGACTGCATGTGGTTTAGCGTAGACCAAAAACATAGTTCAAAACAGATATAACTAAAAACATGTAAACGGCAGGGCTATAGTTCTTTGATCAAGCACTTATATAAATAAAGTAACACAAACCCAGAAAACATCATTGTGTACTTTGTCGGACCATCATTGTACTGCATATTCTGATATATGCACTAGTATGTGGCTGTCCACGGGCTGCATTTGTGGTTTTATAGTTCATGGTTGAGGTTCCCAGTTCACTCCGCAGTCTTTACGCTTTAATTTGTGGACTGTTTTGTGTCAGCTCGAACACTTACTACCGATTTCACTTGCAATGCTAAAATGCTCAGCGTGAAGCATTTTAGATTGATTCTATAGAGGTAAAAAATTACCTCTTCTGCAATATAGAAAATCATTACTCATTTTATTTTGCAAATATGCCAGAATTGTTAAAAATAGCTACAGCTTGTTCAATTTAAAATAATTACACAGACTTGACCCCTTTGGTCTTCTCGTTAAAAATACTTACATCCTGGAATTATCAAAGAGAAAGGAGCTTTCTCCAGATGTATGGAGAAGAATGCAGTTTTGCTCGTCCTCCCCACCCGCTGCTCCCCACGCCCACTTAGCTGGCAGCAAGAAGTTGCCTTCATTTTCCCAAAACTTTACAAGACTTAGACTTAGAGACTTAGACTTAGACTAGACTTAGACAACTGTATTTGTCATTTTGTATACACAGAGTGCGTACGGAACGGAATTTCGATTGCATACAGCTTGAAAATTTCAGTGAATTGTCATATTCTGGGTTTTGTTTTGTTTTATGTTTGTTATTTGATTAGTCAGTATACCTTTCTGTCTTGGGTTCTGTCTTGTTTGATTTGTCTTGATAGCTTGTGTATTTTAGTTTACCCTGGCATATTATTTAGTCTTGGTTATTTATGTCTTAGTGGTAGTTCTGGTTCTCTATTTACCTTTTTTAGATTCTGTTCCCTTCCACTAGTCCTGTCAGCTCCCTCAGTCACACCCCCGTCCTTGATCACTTCCACCTGTTCTGATTAATTAGTGATTCACTCAGCTCACCTGTTTGTTAGCTTATTTATACCTGGTTCTGCCAAGCCATCTTTGCCAGAAGCTCATTGCTCTTTCCCTGCCTGTGTGTCCCTGGACTCTGCTTTCTGTGATACCTGCCTGCCTCGTACCAGATACTGCTGTAAGATTTTTTCTGTTTGCCTGTTCGTTTGTTCCACTATTCACCCTAGCAATAAATCCTTTGAACGTTAACATTTTGTGTCTGGTTGAATACCGGGTTCACCTCAGAAATCATTACATGAATTGCAGTAGATTTCAGAATAAAGTAAATTACAGGATAAAATTACAAGATAAAGTAAAGGAAGGAAACCAAGGAATTTTGGTCATAAAAAGCAGTCTTGTAAAAACTTTAGCAGCCATCTTTTCTATATGGAAACATTTTTAAACTTGGCTGCCACCCTAAGAACACTTTGTTAAAGCCATACTAAGTCATTTTCGAGTGGCGCTCCCCCTACAGGACCTTTTGAAAACAACACTGCTGTAAATACCTCTCTCTCTCTCTCTCTCTCTCTCTCTCTCTCTCTCTCTCTCTCTCTCTCTCTCTCTCTCTCTCTCTCTCTCTCTCTCTCTCTCTCTCTCTCTCTCTCTGAGAGAAATGTTTATGTGGACAGATAGTGGGGCAGTCTCACTGTCTGTAGCGCAGTGGGAGCGAGTTTCTTTATAGCTCTTGAACTAGTTGTTTAGCTTCCTTTTTATCAAAGCTTATAGTTATAGTGGCTTAAGTTACCCTGAGCTACGTCTGTAGTTATGCTGCTATAGGCTTAGGCTGCTGGAGGACATCAGGGTCTATTTTTCTAACTCTGCTGAGTTCTCCTACTGTTCTCCAGTTTGTATTGTTAGTTTTTTCAATATTTAACTTTATGTTATCTCTGTCTTTTGTCTCTTCATAGGTACACCTGGTCTGGCATTCTGTTAGCTGTGACATCATCCAGGGGAGACAGCTCATCCGTCATTACCATCTTACATAGAAAGGATTCCTGAATCAATGTGTGCTTCTGTGCTTTTTGTATCTCTGCTCTGTCTTCTCTAACCCCCAGCCGATCGCGGCAGATGACCGTTCAATCTGAGCCTGGTTGTGCTGGAGGTTTTCTTATCTGTTAAAGGGGTGTTTTCCTCTCCATTGTCACTTTATGCATGCTCAGTCTGAGGGATTGCTGCAAAGCCATCGACAATGCAGACGACTGTACCCTGTGGCTCTACGCTCTTTCAGGAGGAATGAATGCTGCTTGTCAAGACTCAATGCAACCTACTGGTTTTCATTAGATAGAAAACATTTGACTAACTTGTGTGATTTGAATGCATTTGACTTTGTAAAATGCCTTGAGTTGACATGTGTTGTGAATTGGCGCTATATAAATTGAATTGAATTGAAGTTTGTATAATAAGCAGACTTAGTAACACTGATATTGGTGTCAATGGCCTTTCATCAGGCTGCTGTGTCTGTCTTACGAACGAGAACAGGGCCGCAAGACCAGCACATGGGTCAGCACACAGAAAGTTGCAAATGTGTTTTTTTGGCCAGAGAGATTAGGTGGAGATGACAGACCCTTCAATTGTCTCATAAACACTTAGATTACCATCAAAGGGATATATTAAGGTAAAAATATTACTTAGTGTGGTTATAAGTAGCCATAATTATGATTAATTAAAAAATGGAAAACATTGAAAACCAAACTTGAAACGGCAATATTCAAATTATGTTTATTTTTTTAAAGGTGGGGATGGATGTTTATTTTCTATTTAAAAAAAAAAATTGGAACATGTTTTACATTTTAGTTTTTAAATGTATACTGTGATTTCATAAAACCATTGATTTTTTTTTTTTTTTAATAAAGGTGATAAGTCTAATTCTGTAGTCTATGTCTGTAGAAATAAAATGTTTTCTGTCAGAGAGAAATAGAAAAAAAATGTAATATTAAAATTTGTTTTTAAATGTTTTACCAAAATAAAATAAAATAATAAAAAAAACGTCAAACAGGTTTTTGCTGGACAGAAGAGGTTCCATGTTTATGTACTTGCCTTCCATTCAGAAACTTTTCCTGCAATTTATATTCAGAGAAGATGACAGTCATTTTATGGCAACCTGTTAAAATTGTTACCCTCTCCTAAAAGCACCTTTGTGTGTTTTTGTTGTCAGACATAGATTGCCTGACGCTGAGCTCCAATACATTTTCTTTTAGACCACGCTCAGTGTGTTGAAGGTTGTGAAGTGTATTTCTTTTTTGTGGTGCTCAACTTGAGAATACTGTGTAAGTGTTTTGTTGCAGGACACAAGTACTGATTTCATATAGGTGGGTAAGTATGGCGAGTGCTTGAAGCTTTCTGTAAAATCCAGACGAGCTTTACCACAAACCCAGGTAGTTTATACATCATTTAGACATATCATTACAACACTGGAAGGTAAAGTGGATAACACTTATTTTGTCTTGATCATAGCATGCTTGTGGGTGGGATGTATTGTATTATGCAGCAAGGGAACCATTTGGTTTGCATGCTGTGGTTTATAGGGTTGTATGAAACTATCTGAAATTGGTAACACTTTACAATAAGGTACACAAAATTTCATTAAATACTAGGTTACTCTAAAATGTTCTATCATCTCATCCATGTGTTTAAAAGTGAGTTTATTTAAATGGTTGAGAAAATGGCAAACAGAACAGCCCAACGTTATGGAGGACGGGATAACAAAACTGTGCCCCTCCCCAACATATTGCTGTGTCCTGTCACCCAGCCAACCAAAAAAGATTTATTGTGCTTTTCCTTTGAGAATCAAGAATCGTTATTATTATGTAACCTTAATGACATTTTGGTGAGATACTGGCTTAGACTTCAGTTATAACACATGGAAACAAACCAAATCTACGTTATCCAAGGATGACAATTTCTTCCTTTCATTTGACAACTCTGTAATCTCCCCCTCACCTCAGGTCAAGAGTCTGGGTGTCAACCTTGATAGTACCTTGTCATTCTCCTCTCACATTAACAACGTTACCCGCTCTGCTTACTTTCACTTACACAATATCAATCGCCTTCGCCCCTCTCTTTCCCCTGCTTCCACCTGTACTCTTGTTCATGCTCTGGTCACTTCCCGCATCGATTACTGTAGTTCTCTTCCTCAAAAATCCCTTCACAAGCTTCAGGCAGTGAAAAACTCAGCAGCTCGCATCATTTCCAGAACCCCCTCTTTCCATCACATCACCCCAGTCCTGCAGCAGCTCCACTGGTTACCTGTCAAGTTCAGAATTCAGTTCAAAATCCTCCTACTTACTTTTAAAGTTATTCACAATCTCTCCCCTCCATATCTCTCTGATTTACTTCAAATGTCAACTCCCTCTCACATACTTAGATCCTCTTCTACCACTCACCTAGTTGTTCCTTCCGCCCGTCTTAGCACCATGGGGAGCAGAGCTTTTTCTCGGTCTGCGCCCACACTCTGGAATTCACTCCCTCCTGACATCTGCAATACCGAGTCTTTACCCTTGTTCAAATCAAAACTCAAAACCCACATGTTCAAGATTGCCTTTTCATTATGATTTTCTGTTACTTCCCTGTGTGTAGTTTGTGTTGTTTCTTTTAATTATGACGTTGTTGCTTTCACCACTTATTGTTTTTACCTGTACAGTGTCCTTGAGTGTTTTGAAAGGCGCTTGAAATAAAATATATTATTATTATTATTATTATTATTATTATTATTATTATTATTATTATTATTACTATTATTACTATTATTATTAAAGACAAGTCAGGGAAAAGAAAAACAATTTTGGGCGTTTAAATAAGTTTCCTATTGTGAAACAAAACAAAAAGTGACTGGTCAAAAACTAAAGCAGTGAACCCCCCCCCCCCCCCATTTATTTCATAATGGTATCTGTTTCAAAAAAAGCTTTAATTACAAGTTGTGCACATCATGTTTGTTACTACAAGTATGGTATCTAAGCAGATAGACTTAATAAAGGGATGTTACAAAGACTTTTTTCCAGAATGCATTTTCCCTGAACTTAAATTTACTCAGGTCATTTATTTGATGCTGTTTCCACTGTGGAGTCCATCTTGTCACTCTTCTGACAAAAGAAGCAGGAGAGACAACTGCCATCTGGATCAGGGCAAGGCAAGGCAAATTTATTTGTATAGCACATTTCAGTACAGAGACAATGCAAAGTGCTTTACAGTATTAAAATACAGGGGGACAAAAACAGAATAAAAGCAAGTAGGAATAAAATATAGAAACAAAATAGAACATGGAAAAATAGAGACTAAAAGCAAACATTAAAAACAGTTGGACTACAAAGTTGAACTAATGATGTTTCAGTAAAACAGTTTAACTAGAATAGTCGAAGGCAATCCTGAACAAATGTGTTTTTAATCTTGATTTAAAGGAACTCAGTCTTTCTGCACTTTTACAGCTTTCTGGAAGTTTGTTCCAGATAACTGGAGCATAGGAACTAAATGCTGCTTCTCCGTGTTTGGTTCTGGTTCTAGGTATGCAGAGTAGGCTAGAGCCAGAAGACCTTAGTGGTCTGGATGGTTGATACACTGATAACAAGTCTGTGATGTATTTAGGTGCTAAGCCATTCAGTTATTTATAGACTAATACTAAAAGTATTTTAAAGTAAATTCTCTGAGATACAGGGAGCCAGTGTAAGGACTTTAGAACTTGGGTTATGTGCTCTACTTTCTTAGTCTTAGTGAGGACGCGTGCAGCAGCGTTCTGGATCAGCTGCAGCTGTCTGATCCACTTTTTAGGCAGACCTGTGAAAACACTGTTGCAGTGATCAATTCGACTAAAAATTAACGCATGGATTAGTTTTTCCAGATCGTGCTGAGACATTAGTCCATTAATCCTGGAAATGTTCCTCAGGTGATAGAAAGCTTACCATGTAACTGTCTTTAGATGCTTTTGGAGATTCAGGTCTGAGTCCATCACTACACCCAGGTTTTGGGCTTGATCAGTGGTTCCTAGCTGAAGAAGCTGAAGCTGTGTGCTAACTTTGGATCACTACCCTATATTGGTTACAATATAGGGTAGCCATAAACTTTCATGCCATAAAACTCGGTTATAATTCATTCAAGGTCTGAGGAATTTTTCTAAAATTCAAACATATATTAATACATAAATCTTAAGACAAGCATCCAGTGGCTTGTAAATCTGTTAATGACAATAATGCCGAACAAATATTATTATCATAATATTTTGGTACATTATTTTACCAGCAGTAGTAATTTGTTGTTTTTCCATTTGGAATATTAATAAATTAGATAGTATCAAAATATGTTGTATTCTTTTTGTAGATATAAAGGAGGTGTATTTTTTTTTACTATTTTTACAAAAGTATAATAATGTATATTGTATGGCAATCTCATACAAACCACCTGCTGAGTTAGAAGGAGGAATGTGGGCAAGTGTAACACTTTGAGCTAACCAACACTTTTTTAGACAATTGGTAATTATGTTTTGTTTTTTTCTGATCTCTGCAGCAAGCGGTTTCAATCATTTAGATGGAATTTTTCACTGGCAACATGGGCATCCATCGATTCAGGTGATAATTTACATGATCACCACTATCAGGGTGAAATGAATAATTACACTTACCAACCTGGCAAACCAGTTTTCCAGGCTCTTTACATCATTCTGAGATTTCTGGGGGTTGCTGTGACATATTAAAACATTGCTTATTTATATTATATATGAATTCAGATTCTAATGGGAGGAATATTTCTAAGAATCACTCTTCAAGCAGCTCCTCCTGGAAACAAATAGTATCACAAATTGCTTTGTGCTTGACCAGCAGAAAAAGAGAAAAATGTTTTCAACACAGCGAAAACTGCTTTGAGATGAAATAGAAGAACAGCCCAAATGCTGAGAGGATGTACAGTCAGCAGTGTCAGCTTGTGCAAAATCAAAGGAGACAAATTGTGGCAAAAGCTTTACTGGTTTTTTTTTTCTTGTTTTTTTTTTTTGGCAGGGTGAAAACAATGCAGAATGATGAATGTGTATGTGTGTAGAGAAAAAAACCTCGCCACTTTACCAAACCTCTGGCTCTGTGCGGGCTGCTCGGAGATAACAGCACGCATGGTGTTCGGTTGCCATGGGAACCGGGATACATGGCGATTTGAACAGACACAGACGTCTGCGCCCAGGTTTCAATGGGATCGATATGTCAGCGCAATCAAAAGAGAAGGAACCTTTGCTGGCTGCATCTCTTCTGAAGCCTAACATTCGGTTTCTACCTCCACAGAAGTCACAAGAGACTGAAGTCAACAGAAGGCTAATAACGAAAAAAAAACATTGCAGTGTTTAAGCCTGTCTTATGTGAGACAGGTTAAAAATAACACAGCGACAATCCAGATAAGACAACAAAGAAAATCCTCATCTGTCTGTCTTACCTTTGTGAGACGCTTATCTTTTTAGAAATTATCAACGCTGCTATGTTCCTGCTCCCAAAGCTTTATTGTTATCATTCCATTCAAAAAAAATATGGTGCCCTTTCTAGCCCAATGCTCAAACTGACCGCATATTGTTCATCAACGCCTGTCAAGAGCTTTCTGAGAGGCATCAACGTTCTCGGGTGCCAGCTGAGCTAACAAAGGTCAAAATCAATATTTGCGTCCGGATTGAAGACGGTATGACAGAGACACCCAGGGGGAATAAAACAACTGAGAGGTAGGAACCCGCAGACAGGAACAAATGATCCGGGCTGTCATTCTGACTTATTGACTGCTCTGTTCAGACTTACTGATGCAAGAGAAACCTGCTGAAAAGTACACTGTGCTTTAATGACCTTTTCAGCCATCACTTCCACATGGGCTGCAGACAGTTAGCCTGGAACATTTGGCATTTTCAACGTCTGCACCTGGTTTGGTAAACAAAAAGCATCTTCTGGTACCCCACTGTAATGTGGCAAAGTAATGACATTAGAGATGCTTGGAGAGGCATGTAATTGCTCTGGTGATTACAAAGCGAACCTAAAGCATGTGTGACCCTTACAATATGATGTTTTTGCCTGTGGTGGACCAGTGACATCATTTTACACATCTCTGGTTCTTAAATTTGCCATGAAATGCCCAGGATCCAATTTATGACTTGTGCTGCCCCATATATATATATATATATATATATATATATATATATATATATATATATATATATATATATATATATATATATTCTGATATGTTTGGTTATTGGACTGGTAACTAATAGTGTTGTTTGTTTAATTTAACAGGAAAAGACAGGATAAACTGAAAAAAGTATTTGTCCTGTCAAATACCTTTTAGAGCTGCTCAAGAGAACATCTTCCAATTCTGATCTCTAGCGTATTGACTGGTAGCCTCGTGAGACCATCCTGATCTCGCGAGGTTTCAAGGTTTCACTCGCAGATCAGTCTGGATACTCTCCGTTAAAGAAAATTTGGAGCCGTTCACCAAACGAACGTCCAATCAGCGTTGGCTTTGAGGCGGGTTGAGGTGTGACGCAACGGGAAGCGCGTCAGTTCAGTCTAAAGAACATGGCGGCTTCAGCCGATGAAACTAGCGTTAGCGTGGCTATCGAGCAAGTTTTATCGGAATTACAGAGTATTTATTTGCTGAGCTAACGAGCCTTTACTTGCAGCAGCAAGAGTAGCTTGGCTTGTGGTTGTGTTTTCGTCGTCGCTCTGTTACGAGTGACGACGAATCTGATTGGTTTATTTGGCCCGTCTATCACCAACATAGGCCAATCAGCTAACCAGTATTTTCGCCCCTTCCCAAAATTACTTCAACGGAAGGTTTCCAGATGGATATGCGGAGCAAATCTATCTGGCGGAGTCAGGTAAATTGACTGGTGCAGTTATTGTTAAAAGGTATCACACACCAATCAATGCTTGGTCCGTCTACAAGTCCATGCCGTGTTAAACTACCCACTTGCCATGTCTCTTTTCCAGTAAGCTGTTACTTAGTAATGAAACTGAAAAAAATACTGTTTTCAGGAAATGTGGTGGTCATTGAAAGAGAAACCGTTGACCTCTCCAACAATCATGAAATTGTTGATAAAATTGTTAAGTTCAGAGCTCCACTTTTGCAGCTGTTCAACTATTCACTCTGCCATATACTTCTGATGACTTCTTCTGTGTATAATTTGCCTTAGATTTATCTCGTAATCCCTACTCTATTATCAGTGTTGTACATAAGAACACCACTACTACCTTCTTTTAAAGTAACTTGACTACTCTGTGTGTTCTCTTATTTGGTAGCCCCTTTGACAAGGATTTACACTTTAGCACTCCAATCACAGTATTGGTTATCAAACCAGTTTCCAGGTTATGTTTATATGATAGATCCTATTTTTAATTTCAGTACTTGGCTTAAAATGGCAGTTTTTATAGGGTTTACTGTATAGTTAAATGTATCCTGAACTATCTCTATGGCAATGCTGCTCTAGACTTAAGAAGAACATGGGGACCATTTCCCCTCGTTCTACATATATGAATGAATTCCAAGTAATACTGCCCTTAATTTTGAGATTTCACGCAGTTTTTTTTTCCATAGATGGTGAATTTTCCCCTGCAATGGTGCATTAATATGTTGTGGGTTTCTTCTGAGCAGCAGATATCCACCTGGAGGTGTGGCTGGGAAGGCTGCTGCTCTCACACCGGACTGAAATACCCCCTCATCAGCCTCCTGTGGATAAAAAGAGCTGCCTGATGATCACTTACTGTCTGATGATCAGCCTAAGTGTTCACAGTTACTATTGGATTCCTCCCTAGACATTTAGCTCTCTAGAGACATTTTCTCCTTCATAACATTCCCTACCTGGAAACATGCCTGCTTCCATGGTCATCCTCTGCAGAACTAATCTTCTCAATGATGTTCTGACTTCCTCTTCTCCTGCACTCTGTTCAGTACTCCCTTGGAGAATTCAGACCTCCTTCCAGAACCTCACATTGCCACCCACCTGCAGAGCAACCAGTGCCTCCTCTAGAGCATTAGCCAGTCTCCAGAACCAATGGAAGAACACGGATTGTTGAACTGTGCTGCTTGAACTTGAAAGAATATTTTCTGATGAAATTAACCTTACCTTTAGACTTTCCTCCACAATCTCGTCATGTTGGGTCAGGAAATTAAATAAATACCCAACAGGCTTAGTGATTTTATAACTGACTGTCTCTTTCATGATGAATGACCTGTTTAAGGTCACGCCAAAACATCTTGATTAAATCAAAGTCAAGACTTTCATCAGGGACCTGTAAAATACTCATTTTAGTTTTTTTAAAAGGGCCTGGTCACGTACTATGACTTTAAGAATCTCTACACCAGTAGCTCAATGTGGTTGCATTCAAAGGTTTTCCAATTAGATTGTTGCGCCCTAATGGCTTATTATATTTTATTTTTGTGTTTTCCACTGTGTTTTTGCTCTATTTGTTAGTAAAAGAAGCGCTTCTTTGTATATTTACCATAATAACACCACGGGGTCGGAAGCACAATACTGCACATGTGCGCAACGAGTAAACAAGGAGAAGCAATGGAGCCGAGTGACTCAGCAACATCCAGCACAGGTGTGAAAAGAAACCCTAACCCTGTAGATTGTATTGGTCTTTAACCACGTCGAGCTGTTACTTTACTGCCAGGCATTGCAGGACGGTCTAATGGCTCTTACAGTAGCTGTGACACTTGTCTCCATCTTGCTTTCTGATAGTTCCGGGGTACTGCCGGCAGATGACACAACAATGTTTATGTCTGCTGATTGTCCCTGGTGCAAAATTCATTTCAGGCTCAAAAAAGGATGAGAAAGCACTATCAGGATTAACGCGTAGCATATATAGTTTTATTTTAAGATTTTTTGTAGTTTTTTTTCATAGTCAAAATACATGACTAGGCTCCTTTAACAGTGTGACTTGATGGTACGCTTTGGATTATAGTGCCGCTGCATAACCCAGTGAGCTTGATCTTAAGGTCTGATGCCTGTACATTCTACTCCAGGATTTTCAGCCAGAAAACAGAATTCATGGCTCCATCAGTTGAGGAAAGAATTCCTGGTCCAGAAGCAGAAGAGTAACCTTAGACTATAACACTACCACTCTTTACTATTATTGAATCAGGAACATTAACATTAACCAAATCAATTAAGGCCTGCAGTACTTTGTAGGCTGTTTTGGGTGTCTCTTTGATGCACCCTTAGAGTAATTGTTGAAGACTGGCCACTCTTTGGAAAGTTCATGTTACATATTTTCTCCATTTGTGGATGGGAGCCCTCACTGTGGTTTACTAAAGTCCTAAAGCCTTCAAAATCTCTCAGGAACTATTTTCAGACTGATGGATTTAACTGACTTTGCTGCTCATCTGTTCTTGAATTTAAGATCTTTAAACCAGATGTGCTGCTTTTGAGATTAATGAGACTACTCCATGCTGTCATACAAGCTATTTTTGAGCGTTCCTTTATTTAACAGCCCTCGTGAGAATCAGGCCAGGGTAGCTAAGTCAAACTGAACCAAACATTGCATCCATTCTTAAGTTAACTGTGAGAGGCATATGATTTTCACACATGGACAGATTGGGTTGGGTTTTTATTTTATTTTTTGGTTTGATATTGAAATTTGTTTGATGTGCTTTGATCAAATTGTGACAAAAGAGCAAAATTAGAAAAAAATCTGCAAGGGGACAAATGTTTTTTTTTTACCCTTCTTTATATACAAATAAATGCTGCACAAAAGGAGATGTGTGGTCTGGGATCGGATATAGAGTTATGATTAAGGAGCAGTGATCAGAGTTCAGCTGCCTGATGGGCTGATGGAATAAGCTTTTCCTCTGTGCTGCACCAGGCTTGGATACTGCAATAATGTCTGCCACTACCTTAAATTACCATAGTATTGTATATTTATTCAATTCACTGTGACATTTCAAGAGTGAATGCACTTTTTTCACCCCATTTGTGTTTAATAATGTCACTGTGAGGTGTTGATGCATTACATGTTCTAGTGAGCATGATTTCAAGTGTATCAGCTATATATGTTAATAAGCCTATGTTTGCACAACATGGTTTAATCAACCTTGTAAAAGCTACGAGGATGAAGAATATTAAAATTCACAAAATGTGAAAAAAACGATAAACTACCTTAACATTGGTGCTACTGTCTTTATAACTACTACTACTTGGTAGTTTCAGAAAAAAAAAAAAAAAGAGTAGAATATTAAACGATAGTTCCACAACCAATCAGATGAAGAATCAAACAGCTCCTCAACTTTATTACAGGTTAGTGCTACAGCAGAGACTACATACTGACCAGGAACATTCATGCTGTTTTTAACACAATTTATTGAACAAAACTCTTCAAAAATCAAAAAAATAAATAAATATTGGACATCTTCTTGATTTTGTGCCAAATTTTATTTATATGGCACACATTCACATCACATGTCATCTCAAGGCATTTTACAAAGTAAAATTTTAGAGACTCTAGGAACCACCAGTAGACCTGCAGCCTGAGAGCAAAGAGCTCTTTTAGGAACATACGGGGTAATCAAATGTCTTTATTTTCTAAGATATTATGAGGTATGTGTAAGTCAAAAGTGGAAAACACAAACTGAAGACCTGAACAAGAGCAGCACAGCCACTTTCCTATATACTTTAAAAGTGGCATCATTCAGAGCATCAAGGTACTGCCAATCTTCCTCTGGCACTACTTATGAAAATATAACAGCTTTGTATCCATGAAAATGAGCTGATCCCAGCTTGGTACAACAATAGCCATGTTTATCTTTAAACTTAAAAAAAAAAAAAGGTTTGATTCTCTGACTGTCACACTTGGCTAAACAAGGTGTGAAAGTACAATATACATTCATATATATGCAAAATTGTAAATGGGTTTCATTGTCTTTTTTTTTGCTTGGCTGTAGGAATGGAAATATATTTTTTTAACTCATTTGAACACAGTATGCAAACCAATAAAGCTTCTAGGAGGTGTAGCTCATGACCATATTGCCTAATATACCAGTCATTTTATGTCCATTTTTATACACTGTACAATCACCTAATCCAGAGAAGTTATCTAAAACTATGTCAAGATCAGAAAAAAAATTAATCACTTTCATAATAATTATTTGGGATAACTATTTGAAAAGACAAGATGGAGATCAAGGAATATTCTGTTTCTATCCTCTACTCAGCCAATGTTTGTCTCAAGGGACATCAGCTAGTGAAATGAATGTGATTCCGGTGTATGGCTGAAATTTACTATTTAGTTATAATAATAACTGGTTATGTTAGATTCTTAAGGGTTGAACGTCTAAACATGGAAAATATAGAGGAGTTAATAATTGAGCTGCGTTGACTGTGAAAATTAGGACCTCACACCAACGTGGAGTATCGCTGAAAGTAGAATAACATGACATGTCATTTATGTCATCTGACCTGTTGTCTGTCATCTAGTTGATTTGAACCATAACTGTATATATCTCCCAACTGGCATTTCTTTACAGATAAAATGAGTGAAACGCTCTGAAAGTGCAGCATGCCACCAAAAACAACCACCAGCAGCATATTTTCTGGTACAGTTACTACTTTGGTTTGTAATATTTTTTCCTCAAGTGTCCCCCTTTATCATGATTTATTTTTACAAGTAGCTGATCAGTGCAAAAGGAACACAAATAGTGCCACCAAATTGCCTCTTCTGTAGTCCTCATACAGGTCCTCATAAAGTAGAGTGTGCATGAGGAGCATGCTTATACTTTCTGGTGTGTATTTTGGTAGTCAGTCAGTCTCTGTGGGGATATTAGATCTTTCTCAAACATTTCATTTTACTTAACAGAGCATCAGTCATGTTTCGGTGTATGCTCTTCCATCCCAGTTTCACTAAAAAATGTGTAATATCCATGTTGGTCCACAGCGGGAAACCTAGTATTGTTGCAATTGGGTTCCTCGTTACTGTACATTTCAGTCTTCATTCTTATTTGGCCTATTGATTTACATCGGCTAGGAACCCAGTCATATTTCATAAGAAACAACATTTTAGCAAGACATCTGCAGTTATATGCATTTTAATGACATCTCTAGTGAAAAGTATGCATAAAAGTATCCATGAGCTCCACGTGAACTTCGTGTGGACGTCTGGGGACTCATGTCTGTGCGATTATGTGGGGACTTAAGAAAGACGTGAGGCGGTTACAATGGACACAGCCATTTGCGTCACCAACATGTGTCAACCTCTGTTCAATAATAAAAAAAAATAAAAAAAATAAAAAAATAAGGAAAGCAAAGCAGTTATATGTATTTTGATAATATCTCTAGTAAGTATGCATAACATATTTGTAATCTTAGTTTAGAGAAGGTAGAAAATCCTTTTAGTTTCAAAGCTTTCAGTGTCACGTGTTCTACCATGTGTGCACTTTAGCCAAAGCAGGGGTGTGTTCGTATGCAAGCTCTGTATTTATACAAGGAAATGCAAAATTTAAAGGCTGGATCTACAATTCTTTCAATTTTGATGACATTTCTAGCAAAAGTATGCATCATACTTTCATATTATCCTTTCAGGAAGTGTAGATATTTTATTTAGTAGTTTTCCCATCCACAAACCTAACACTTTTAAGGCTGTTTCAATGGATCTTTACTTTTCTTTAAAACTTATTGAAAATGATAAGAAATACAGAACAAAAGTCTGTACACAAGTCACCATGTTAGATGTAAATCAGAGGTTCAGATAAAAAATTTGCAAAATGTGAAAATATGATGTACAGCATCAACTGGCAAGTGAGTATATAAGTTACATAATTCTAAAGGAATACAGGTCACACAACTTGATACATTTATAGCCATGGGGTGGCCAAGGATTCTATTTCCTAAATTATACTATCATCTCCTCTGAACCACACATCAGTCTATCACTCATGCAGTCCTTGATGGGACAATCTTACCATTACACTTTCCCTGACACAACGCAGTCTAAAGGTAATTTAAGTATGGCATCTACAAGGGACAGAACAGATTGAACATCTTGAAAAAGCTTATAGGTCCTTCAAGGTCTGTAGCAAGATGCTACAGATTTTTCCTGTTGTGCAGTGTTTTATCTCTTCTGCCATCACCTGCTTGGGCAGCATCAGATGCAACCCAGTCTTACTGAAAATTGTGTAATATCCATGTTGATCCACAGGGGGAAAATGGTATTGTCAGAATTCAGCTCATGAAATACATTTCAGTCCTATATGTTATTTGCCCTTTTCATTTACATTGACTTGCAACCAGGTCATGTAACTATCAAGTTTTCCCCAGTGAAAAATAGAACATGGCTGCCGTGGCCCGTGGAAAAGTAGACATTCAAGTAAAATAACTGCGTTTATATGTGTTACAGCCACCCCCCCCCCCCCCCCTCACCTGTTCAAGGAGGGAGAAAACACAGGACAACCACAATAAAATGTCAGAGTCCCTGTAAATGTGACACAAAAGGACTTATTTTAAAGAAATCCCAAAGGTTGAACAATCTGTAGGGGAGAAAAGGGCTGTTAGGTTTTGCCAAAAAGATAAAACAAAACGGTCTAATTGTCATCCAGACTAGGAGAAAAAATAAAGGGAAAGAAACCCCTGCTATTCAAATCTAACAAAGAGACTCAAAACATTACATGGGCGGCACCAACTTACTTACCTACCTAATGTGCATGACAGAACGAAAACCTATGGCAATGTACAACGTACCCCAAACTTACCTAGCCTACAAACTCCCACCACAAACCTTCAAACAAAGAAAGAGCAGTTATATAGAACTTTCTTGAGTCATGATTGGTTCCCTCAAACCAATGTCCAAATTGGCACCAGCTTGCAAACTGTGAAGAGTGCAGGCTGGTGAAACATAATGAGGGAGGGGGAAAAACACACATACAGTCTGGCAGACAATTACATTTCTAGTGAGAAGTATGGATACTGGTTTCATAATCTTTCAGGGAAGGTAGATAACCTTTCCTCTATTAGTTTCACTGAAGATTTTCTCAGACAGACATGAGGAAGTGATGTTTATTACCTGCATCACCGAGTGTCACCAAGATTCCGGTACATATGAAAACAACATCTAAAGATTCAAACCAAAACATCTGCAGCTGTATGGATTTTGATGACATCTCTCGTGAAAAGTATGCATAATATAGTATAAGCTTTGCTCAAGGAAGGTAAACAACCTTTCCTTTATTAGTTTCAACAAAGATTTCAGTGTGTCTCAGACAGACGTGAAGTAGTCACGTTGCTAGGCAGTTGCCAAGGACGCAGCCAGTGTGCGGACATCTTCAACTCCAACTCCACAGCGACAGGCAAACTGCAGGGGGTCCTGATAGGTGCTTGTCTGTTTACTCAGGTGGGCAAACAGGAGTCTCTCTATAACCTTAATGGTGTGTCAGGGCAACAGGTCTAAAGTCACTGAGGATAGATGGGTGAGTTTTCTTCGGTGCCAGAACAATGCAGGAGGTCTTCCACAACACTGGAACCCTCTCCTTGGTCAGACTAAGGTTGAAGAGGTGCTGTAGAATCCCAGAGAGCTGTTCTGCACAGGGCTTCTGGACTGGGGTAGACACCATCTGGACCTGCAGCCTTATTCCAGTTCAGTCTTTACAGCTGTGTGGTGTATTCACCCCCATGATTTACCCAAGTTGGTACGGTCCTTGTAGTCCGGACGTGCGGGTCCTCTTCCTGTGTTTGCTGTCAGTTAGCACAACAATAAAGAGACACGGATTCAGCTCGAGCCTCCTCTGTTTATTAAGACACTACAAGCTGTCTCTTCACTTGACTTCTAGAGACAGAAAGGTGGAAGGGAAAGGCAAAGGGAGAAGCCCCACCTTCTGCTGAGAACAAAGATTCAGAAGCAGAAAGGTCCATGGCTGATGCGGAGGATAACAAATCTGAGGTGTGACCGGGAAGTTTTGTGTCAAAGGAGAGTGTGATGACTGTTTGGCTGTTGGCAGGAGAGGAAGATGACGAGGTTGTTCCTGATCTGAACCCGTTGAAGAATGTTTAGCTCATTTGGTCTGACTGGGATTGGTCCTGGTTGTCAGGGGCAGTCCTGATTAGCTAGAAGTCACTTGTGTTATCTATTCTTTTCACTTCCTGTTTTATTTTGTACTCTGTTCCTGTCTTGTTTTAGGCAGCTTCACTTCCTGAGTTCCTCCCTGCAATCAGGATCTGCCACAGCTTAATACCATTCACCTGGTGTTTGTGCTCATCCTTTGTTTGTTAGCCTATTTAGTTCTCACTCATGCTCACTCAACTTCCCTTTGCCAGTTCATCTTTGTTCTTAGAGCCAAGTGTTCCAACCTTTTGCCTAGTGATGGTGAGATGAAGCCTCATGAGGCATTGAACCACTTGAGCCAACTGGTTCGAGAAAGGGTTCATTTCTTGGAGCTTTATGTGCACACGACACCACCTACTGGTCAGGTGTAAAATCACAGCCAGCTGTATCTTAACACGTGTGATGCATTGATTTTTTTGTCTATTCTGGCTCTTGGGAATGACTTCACAAAAGGTGTAGGACGAAATCATTTGTTTACATAAATTATGTATACACATGTGTGTATAATAAAATATTGTTTGAATGTATTCTCTGTGTGTAATTATTCCCAAAATAGTAGTGTCATGTGATATGGCATGGTGTGTAATAATCAGACCTCTCAACTTTGATCAAAAGTTAAGAGTGAGATTATGCTAATGCTTTGGGGGCGGGGGGGGGGGGGGGGGTTTTGGTCAACAATTTCCCCTCAGCAGCAACACTGAAGCAAACAGAGGTTCACGCTGCGTCTTTACGCACGATCCAGATTTTTGGGAATTTAGAAAGGTTTTGTAAAGATCAACAGTCAAATATCACCTTGGTGCTGCAATAAAAAAAATAAGTCATTTGAAGTGCTTTGTGCTGAAACCAAACTCAAGAGTGAAAAATTATCCGGCCATGTTTGGTTTGACTGAGGTTGTAAAAGGAAAAACAAAATTGTACTCAAGTTATTTTATGTCAAAAATCTTCATAAGGGACAGTGGCTTTCAAAAATATCGTCCTTGTTCAGCAACAGGGAAAGAGGCAGGGAAAATTACCAAAATAGTTGAAATGTGAGTGAAACTAAGGTAAGCAGCTGTCCATTTATTGCCTCAATTATTCTCGAAATACAACAGGCAACCATTTGTTCCATTGGCACGGCTTGTGGCGGAAAGAGCATTTTGCACTTGGAGATTTAGCAGAATGAAGGGTTACTTGATGCATGTACCAACCCACTTCCTGACAGGGACCACCTGTTAGCGTTCATGACTCAGACACACAGGGGAAAAGTCAAGGCAAGAAAAGAAAAGAACAGAAAAAAGAAAATAACAGGGAACAATTAAGAGTCTGGTAAGGAAAAAATACAGAGTACTGACTTCTAGGAAACTGGTATATTGTGAGAAAACCTCCAAACTCAAAAGTCAGTAACACACAATAGATCGAAAAGACGGTTAAACAACCAACAAAATGCTTACGAATTCTCATCTTTAGTCATCAGTTTTGCACATGCTTCTTTTGAGATGGAGCCAAAAAGATGTATATGACCCATTCTGTATGGTTTACACTAGACCTAAAATGCAGACAACACAGAAACACCCCCTAATTTATTCTGAAACGTCCAGCAGAGACATCCATTTGCAGCCAAAGAATGAAAGGACATTTTATCCATTAGCAACAGACTGAAGGAAAAAAAGCAAGAGAGGAGGCGGGGGGAAATGCACAGACTCGATCTGTCACTTGAGCTCCGATGGCTCGGCTTCCGGAGTATCATCCTGAGTGCTTAGGTGCTGCCCTCTTTCCCAGCAGGGCAGTAAAATAAATGAAGGGTCATTTAGACAGCTGAATGAAGCCGCAGTGAAGCCCAGCAAAAAATGGGTGCTCTAATAGAATTATATTCGGCTGATGTCAGCACTACCTTTATGTTATTTTTATGAGTCAGCAGAAGCAAGGCTACACTTCTGAAGCACAGGTTTTTGTTAATATGGCCCAGCTAGAGATTTCCCCTGGTGCCAATTCATGGGCCATAAGGTGAAAAAAAAAAGAAAATCGACCAGCAGCACTAACGCGTGCCTGTAATAACCCAGCTAAGGATGGCTGTTATACAGGCAATTTAAAACATGCTGTCAGTGTTTGTTTTTGTTTGTTTTTTTACATACATTCTATTGTATACATTCTTTTTTTTAGTACAACTGACTCTTGTATAATATTTGGAACAAGTTTACCTTACAATGAACTCGGACTGACTGAAATAAAAAACAGTTTCTCTCACTTCTAAGAATTTCAGGGAATTCTGTTTTCAATACAGATGCGATCTGTGAAATTCAATTTAACATTATTAACAGCTATATCAATTCAAATGGATTAAGTAGCATCTAGAACTTCAAAATGTTATAGTCAAGGTGTATTATAATTGATATCTGTAAAATACTGTTTGAAAGATTTACAGTCCCTTGCAAAAAATGCAGAACAACACTCACATCTTTGACTTTTTCACAATTTCTCCTGTTACAAAAATATATTTTTTTAACATACTTAACTGGATCTTTTTTGTATGGCAGCATAAAGTAATACCTGTTTGTGAAGTGGTACAAAGTTATCAAGATTGTATGAGTTTTACAAATAACAATCCAAATTTCTGTGCATCCCTTGTGCACTGTTCTACCTGAAGATAAAATATAACCAACTGCAACCAATTGCTTTCAGTAGCCATGTTATTAGTAAATTAATTCCATCTAGGTGTAGGTTGATTTCAGGATAAGTACAACCATGTTCACATCATACAGGACAGGGATACAATTGTTAAGAACTTTGAAACAGGTTTAGGCCATAAAATAATGCTACAAATTTCTAACATCTCACTACTTTATCTTCTGAAAACGGAAAGAGTAGTGCAGAACTGCAACCTCATCCAAAAAAAATAAAAATAAAAAATCCATCCGTCTAAATGGACAGGCCAGGCGAGGAGAACATCAATCAAAGCAGCAAAAAGGAGGCCTATGGAAGTAGGACAACGATAACACCTTCCAGAAATCATACTTATATATATATATATATATATATATATATATATATATATATATATATATATATATATATATATATATATAGTATTTCTATAAGAGTTACAGGATTTCTTTTAATTGTTACCAGGAAATCACAAGAAATTTCCTCTTCGGGTAGGCACATGCCGTATGTGTGACAACATTTAGACAAATGTGCTGTGGTCTGATGAGAATATAAAGGTGAGGTAAAGCAGTATGTGTAGTAAACTACACATCATCCAACAACCCGAAAAACACAGGCATTTCTAAAAGGGGCTAGTTTAAATCAAACCAAAATCTCTGGACTGGGGTATGCTAGACACAACTCTAATTAAGATGATGTTCACAGATTCTCTTCTACATAACTTGCCTGACTGAGCTATTTTCAGAGAATAATGGGCACAAATTTCAGTCTCTGGATATGCAAAGCTTGTACAAAGCAAAACAGGGCTTTCTCATATCATGTTCCTTCCATTTCACAATTTTGCTTGCTTTATGTTTGTCTATCACAAAATCCCAATGTTATGCAAGAAATTTCAAAAATTATAATGTTAAAAGCGCACCAATGCTACTAAAAAGTGACTAATAACATTGTTATGTGCTAAAGTAAATGAGGAACATTATTCATTTGCTTTTGCATTGATTTAGTATAAACTCGTGTTGAATTTTGTCTGAGTTTCATTAGTCAGTGGCTTAAACATTACAAATAAAAAAAGCTTTCATGCCTATTTCCCTATTTATTGCAGAGAATGAAAAATATTTATTACATTTCTAAATGAATAATTGATTGAGATGGCCATTGGAAAATAGTAAAACACAGAGGCTCTGCTAAAAGCCAAGGACGAGACTTGACTGTTAAAACCAGAGTTTGTTCTTTAGCTTTGATATTTTTTTTTACTTACATGCAATATATATATATATATATGCAAGCATGTACTTGCATATGGGGGTTATTTTACATGCCTATTTATGTTATTGTTTTCAAAGCCGTCTGTTTAACATCAAACTAACAGTTTCACCAGTGCAGGTCTCAGCAAAATAACATCCATTCCTGTAAAATATGTTGCAGTCTGGATTCAGAATCTAAATAGGGATTTGACTGCAACCATTTATTTGTGTTTAAAGCAAAAAAAGGGAGTCAAATCACATTTGTGAGGGAGAGATATGAATCGTGACAGGATATGTCAGCTCGGCGGGAAGATGGCAGCAGCGGAGCGATGCTCCTGAAGAAGTCGAGAACTTACAAGTGCTTATTTAGATGATGATTCACAAGACGAGGAGATGCAAGAGGAGGAGGTTAGGGGGGTTAATAACATGTTATTAATGCCCGTCACTGCGTCCATAAACACAGTAGGGAGGAAATGCAAAAAGGAGGTTGGCTCTGGACTCTGATCTCATCTCTGTCAATCAAAACTTCAACTAGGCGAGAAGAGGGCACAAATAAAATACATTTGTTTTTTTTTTATTCATAGAGGTGTGCAGGTTGGTGTGCGTATGTGTCTCTCCTACCTCTTCTTCACAAGGTGTGACTTGCTGGTGAGGCCCCACAGCTGCAGCTCATCAAGACTAATCAGGAGGAGCATATAGAGGAGCAGACTCCCAGAGGCAAACGCCAGATTAGATTCTCACCAGCATGGTAATCAGGCCCGTGTTCTCTTGCATTGCTTTTTTTTCCCCCCCTAGACATCTGACAACTAATCCGAGGTTATCTTCCTTTTCCAGCCAATCGGTCCACGTTCAGGTTCAAGCTCCCATATTTAAGTGCTCTGCTTCCTTCCTCTTTCAAATGTTGGAAAAATCTCAAAGATCCCGTTGTTGAATCTCCTCCCTGCCCCTCTGGCAGTTCTCCTGATGTGAGCCCCTCGGATCAGTCGGCTACTTACTACTCACCTTGCTGTGTATGCTTTGGTGCCAACCACTTCTCCAAACGCCTTTCCTGGAAATGATACAGACAACATTACCAAACCACAATTCCCCCAAACCTACCAAACTTGGACTCTGTGGATTAGCTCACCTCCTCCTGGACCTCGTCATTCAACGCTAACCGTAAGAGACTTCTGCCACTTGTTTCATCATTACCCGTCATTTCATCAGCCACTTCCCACTCCTCCTCAGTGCACATCCAGGACCCTTCTGACAATCCAGAAGATCCATTTACCTGTATATTGTTTTCAATAAAAATTCCAAGCGTTCATGTAGTGTCTGGGTTGAGAAAGACATTAGTGCTGGCAACATTTAGAAACATGACGGATAGAAAAAGAATTACAGCTGACATTACTGTGCATGAAGGACAGTCTTGGATGTTGGCAGTGAGAGGGTGTTGTTTTTGGTAGTCATACTCCAAAACTGCCTATGTTGGATTTGATGATGTTCCTATACTTTGCAGAATTTAATTCTGACAAAAGCATGGATTCTTTTGCCATTGTTAGCCATAACTTTGATAAATCTACCATTTTAAGGCAAAAAATAATTAATATATTTTGACTTTTTCAGTACATTTTAGAGTACAGTGATTTGCTATTAGTTAATCCTCCATAAGCTAGTGAAGGACAAAATATTTGACCTTAAACTGACAAATGATCTGAATTTTATTCTTTAGGCAATTGAGAATGGCAGTAGATTTGACGGAGCACAACCACATCTATCAAACAACTCAAGTTTAAAATCCCTAGAAATTTTTATTGCAAAACATTAATAGTTTGGGATCCAGGCTGTGATGCGCCAATCATCAATCCTTAAAATGTAAAAAGTTTTGACTCATTTTAATCATTTCAAGCCTTTTGCTTGTGTTTGTGACTTCTACAAAAAAGGAGAAGCAGCATTTAGTTCCTGTAGGAGCCATAAATGAAAAGATAATTTGATGTTCGTTTGTCTGGGTTTAGAGTTGTTTTGGTTTTGTTTGGTTGTTTGTTGTGGAGGTATGGGAAAACAGGATGTGGGCATATTACTCACCTGTTGGAGTGCCACTGAATGGAGAGTGGGTGAGTGGGTCGCTGTATTTTTTTTGTTGACCGCTATACAGATCCCTATGATTAACGATTGTCAAGATATATTTTGGATATGTTGTTCATTTAGTTATTTTTGTTAATACAGTTTACACATCAGCACTCAGTGGATTCCTCTTTTTTGTCAACGAGCGCGTCAGACAAGGAACGGCCCGACCTCAGCCTCTCAGCAGCTTTGTTTCCTGAAGTTGCTGCAATAGTTCCTATGCTCCACTCATCTGGAACAAACTTCCTGTCATGATTTGTCTTTGGATGAACCCGGACACAGCACGCACACACAGAGCTTGATCTTGAAGTGAGTTTTATTGTACAGAATGATGGGTGAATGACGAGAGGAACCAGAGTCTTATGGACGGAGGTGAAGGGTGCGGAAGCTGGCTAGCAGGAGGAACACGGGGAGACTGACCCGGAGGTGACTCGGGAGCGAAGGACCTGAAGGCGTTGAGCAGAGTTACAGAGCTGAAGACCGAGGAGCTGAGTTGCTGAGCTGAAGATCGTGAAGCGGAGTTGTAGAGCTGAAGACCGTGGAGCAGAGCTGCGGAGCTGAAGTCCTTGGAGCAGAGCTGCAGAGCTGAAGTCCTTGGAGCAGAGCTGCAGAGCTGCAGAGCTGAAGACCGTTGAGCAGAGCTGCAGAGCTGAAGACCGTTGAGCAGAGCTGCAGAGCTGAAGACCGTTGAGGCAGAGCTGCAGAGCTGAAGACCGTTGAGCAGAGCTGCAGAGCTGAAGACCGTTGAGCAGAGCTGCAGAGCTGAAGACCGTTGAGGAAGAGCTACAGAGCTGAAGACCGTTGAGGCTGCTGTAGACTTCACCGTGTAGCTGAGAGGATCTTGGAGTTGCAGATAGGCGCGGGCGCGGGAACTCTGGCAACCAGACGTGGAAAGATCTCTGGACAGAGGCGCAACAGAGGATGAAACAGACTGAGACTGAACGGAAGTGAACACTACGGGCCGGCAACGAGAGCAGAGAGAGGTATGCTTAAATAGGGGTGGGACCAGGTGGAGGCAGTTGCGGGTTAATTGCAGCCTGACAGGTGGAACCCATCAGGCTGCGCATTAACGAGAGAGAGGGAGAGAGGCTCAGCATGCAGCCCTCACGCTGCATCCTGACACTTCCAGAGAACTGTAAAAGTGCGGAAAGCCTGAGTTCCTTTAAATCAATATTAAAAACACATTTGTTTAGGATTGCCTTCGACTGTTCTAGTAAAACCGTTTTACTGAAACATCATTAGTTCCGCTTTGTAGTCCAACTGTTTTTAATGTTTGCTTTTAGTATCTATTTTTCCATGTTCTATTTTGTTTCTACACTTTATTCCTACTTGCTTTTATTCTGTTTTTTCCCCTGTTTTTTAATCATGTAAAGCACTTTGCATTGTCTCTGTGCTGAAATCCGTCCGTCTTCTTCCGCTTATCCGGGGTCGGGTCGCGGGGGCAGCAGCTTCAGTAGGGAGGCCCAGACGTCCCTCTCCCCAGCCACTTGGGCCAGCTCCTCAGGAGGAATCCCAAGGCGTTCCCAGGCCAGCCGGGAGACATAGTCCCTCCAGCGTGTCCTGGGTCTTCCCCTGGGCCTCCTCCCGGTGGGACGTGCCCGGAACACCTCACCAGGGAGGCGTCCAGGAGGCATCCTGACCAGATGCCCGAGCCACCTCAACTGGCTCCTCTCGACGTGGAGGAGCAGCGGCTCTACTCTGAGTCCTCCCCAGATGACTGAGCTCCTCACCCTATCTCTAAGGGAGAGCCCAGACACACTATGGAGAAAACTCATTTCAGCCGCTTGTATCCGGGATCTCGTTCTTTCGGTCACGACCCAAAGCTCGTGACCATTGATGAGAGTAGAAATGTAGATCGACCGGTAAATCGAGAGCTTCGCCTTTTGGCTCAGCTCTCTCTTCACCACAACGGATCGGTACAGCGTCCGCTTCACAGCAGACGCTGCACCAATCCGCCTGTCGATCTCCCGCTCCATCTTCCCCTCATTCGTGAACAAGACCCCAAGATACTTGAACTCCTCCACTAGGGGCAGCACATCCTCCCCAACCCGGAGAAGGCACTCTACCCTTTTCCGGTTCAAGACCATGGTCTCGGATTTGGAGGCACTGATTTTCATCCCGGCCGCTTCGCACTCGGCTGCGAACCGCTCCAGTGAGAGCTGTAGATCACGCTCTGATGAAGCCAATAGGATCACGTCATCCGCGAATAGCAGAGACGCAATCCTAAGGCCACCAAAACGGATCCCCTCAACACCTTGGCTGCGCCTAGAAATTCTGTCCATAAAAGTTATGAACAGAATCGGTGACAAAGGGCAACCTTGGCGGAGTCCAACTCTCACCGGAAACGAGTCCGACTTACTGCCGGCAATGCGGACCAGACCCTGACACCGGTCGTACAGAGACCTGACAGCCCTCATTAAAGGGTCCGGTACTCCATACTCCCGGAGTACCCCCCACAGGATCCCCCGGGGGACACGGTCGAATGCCTTCTCCAGATCCACAAAGCACATGTAGACTGGTTGGGCAAACTCCCATGCCCCCTCAAGAATCCTGCTGAGGGTATAGAGCTCAGCATTTCTGTGCTGAAATGTGCTATACAAATAAATGTGTCTTGCCTTGCCTTACATTGCAGATACATAGTGAAGATAGTAAAACCACTAAATGAGAAGGTGAGTTCAAACCACGCCAAGCTGTCACTTTACTGTGGGGCATTGCAGGATGGTTTACTGGCTCTTACAGTGGCTGCGTCAATTGTCACCATCTTCTGATAGTTCTGTGGTGTCAGCGGCCTTTAGATGGTACAACAATGCTTATGTCTCCTGATTGCGGTCAGTGCAAAGTTTTTTTCAGGCTTAAGTAAACGTATAACAATGAACACTTGGCGTATATTGTTTTATTTGACTATAAATATATGTTTTTTGTTTTCTTTTGTGATAAATATACTTAGCAAGGCCCCTTTTAAATCTTAAAAACGAGCAACTCATTTGCAGTGTTTATTCTATAGTTTTGCTTAAGCCAAAGAAACTTTAAAATAACTGTAAAAAACATCATTTTGATAGCATATGAATTTTCTTGCAGCAGTACAGATAATTGTTGCTTTTCTATTATAAATTATTATATAATGATTTGGTATTATAAATCATAAATTAAAGTACTACACACTTTATTTTTTTTTTGGAAGTATGACAGTGAAATGGTGTTATTTATACTTGAGGTGAAAATCCTATACTACCCCATGCCTAGTTGGCAACTGGTCAATATGGATAATCTGCGAATGAGAGAGAACCCTGTATCTTCACTAGTTAAAATGATGTTGACCAAACTACTTGTCTAGAAGACAGAATTATAACATTTTGTATCTGTTTTTCTATCCAGTATTTAAAGGCCATTGTGAGATGGTCTGATTGATGTAACGATAGGTCCATGTTGGTGGGATGCACTGTAAGTGCAATCTGCCACAGACAGAGGCCTTGGAAGGCAGCAGTACTCCAGAAGCAAACCCCTGCACCGTGGTTGGCTTCCACCTGGAAGCATCTGTCTTGTTCAAGTTCTGCTTTACACAGAAAGACCAGTCGAGCGGGAACAGAATCAGTGATCCGCAATTTATTCCACATCGACCAGTTTCCATGTCAGTGGAAAGACACAACACTTTTCTGTAGAGTTTCCCTTTTCAGTTTCTGTTTTCTTTTCCTGAAATTCTGCTATTTTTACAGTAATGTCATAGATTTCGCAACTCCTACATGGCCTATATTCTCCTGGAGTCAGGTTAATACGTTCTTTATTCCAAAATATACCTTGTCTTCTTTTCTCCAAGTGTCAGTATCCACTGACGATATGTCTTGCATCTGCTGTTAAGATATTTGCAAAGTGGTGCGTTCAAAACTGATAGTAAAGATAATTTAGTCTGCTGAGATTAAACATTGAATTGAAATATAACAACAAATTGATTTCTGGTGGAAACAAAGACTTCTCCAAATACCTGTTTTTGGATGTCATTTAATTTAATGTGGCATGCTTTTGGATACATCTTACTCCTTAGCAAAATTGCTGATACTCATGTTATCATTATGCGGTAAAAGCAGTGACAGACAATATAAAATCAACTGTGACTTTACATACACAATGCCATGGGGATATCAGGCAAGGTTTTTGACAGTGGGTACATTCTAATAGCATCAGTCGATTTTCCTTTTAAGTATTTACAAGAAGTGAGAACATGTTCATCCAAGTGGTGCATAATTTAAAAGATGAAGGATTACCCCTCTGGAGGGGGTTTTGATGCCCTGCAGTAAGCTGGTTTTTCTCACTATGTAGTTTTCTCTGCAGTATGAAATACAGTCACAAACATTGTTTCAATGCCTGAAAAAAAGCAACAAAGAATTCATCAAAAGATTGACATGAATCTGTGCCATAGACTTCTCACCACAATGCTTGTCAGTGTTGTCTGTATCAGACTTGATTTTGTATGTTATGTTTAGTCTTATTATTATTTGCTCTTTTCTTTCTTGAGACAAATAATTTTATTTATATTATTGTCAACGAAGGAACCCAAGCACAAGGCTTTTCTAATCTTTATCTTTAAGTAATAAATATTCAGTCTTCCAGCGCTTGCAAGAGTAAAAACAATGTCATATTAGAGTGTAAAGAAGGTCTTGGTTATTCATATTGAAATAGTAAATTTAAAACATTGCTTTGTTTTGAATATTATATTAGATGAAATAATTTAGGACTGAACAGTGATGCAGTTGTAAGCACTGTTACTTTGCAGCAAGAAGGTCCTGAGTTTGAATCCCATGTTTGACCTGGAGTTTGTATGTTCTCCTTATGCATGCGTGGGTTCTCACTGTGCATTCCGGCTTTGTCATTAGACTCTAAATTGTCTTTAGGTGCGTGTGTGTTTGTATGTGTATGTGTGTGTGTATGTGTGTGTGTGTGTGTGTGTGTGCGGCTGTTTGTTCTGTATGTGTTTCCCTGTGATTGACTGGTGATCTGTGCAGGGTGTACCTCTCAACCACTGACTGCTGGAGATAGGAACCAGGACCCTTGTGATCCTGCACGGATAAACGGGTATAAAAAAATAAATACACAATGAGAAACAGATTAAAGTATATGCATATATGTTCTTGTTTATCACTTCATTTCACTTCTCAGTTTGAGGGTGTGGTAGATTTTAAAACATTGCATGTTAAGATACTTGCCAGCTGCTGCTGAGACTTCATTTGACATGCAAAACAGGTTTTTTGAAGATGCAATTCATAAATGCGCTATTCCGATTTAATGTTATTTTATTAGTTCCTGGATCCCATTTGCTTTGGCCAATGTGCAGAGAAGACAGAGAGGGACTTAAAGGTACAGTGGACGATTTTTCCAGAAATGTGAGTAAGAAACGTCCAATTCTCTTGTTGAAGGACTGCGCATGCACAAGACTATATTATCTGCTCTTCCGCCATCGTATGAAACAATCTCACAGATAAACTCAGGTCTTATTTCTTTCTTCTGGAGACTTCCTCTTCCTGTCATAAACTTGTAAGATAGTTTGTTTCTTGTGACCCTCAGATATTTTTAGAGTACATTGTGAGAGCAGTGGAGCTACATCAAAGCCACATATTATGTATCAGTTGCAATGTTTACCTTGGCAGGTTTAGCGTCCCCTTCAGGGAACACCGACGTTCTTGTTTATCCTGCTTCATTTCACTACTCAGTTTGAGGGTGTGGTAGATTTTAAAACATTGCATGTTAAGATAATTGTCAGCTGCTGCTGAGACTTCATTTGACCTGCAAAACAGGTTTTTTGAAGATGCAATTTTATAAATGCGCTATTCCGATTTAATGTTATTTTATCAGTTCCTGTATCCCATTTGCTATGGCCAATGTGCAGAGAAGACAGAGAGGGACTTACAGGTACAGTGGACGATTTTTCCAGAAATGTAGGTAAGAAACGTCCAATTCTCTTGTTGAATGACTGCGCATGCACAAGACTATATTATCTTCTCTTTATCTGTGAGATTGTTTCACAATCTCACAGATAAACTCAGGTCTTATTTCTTTCTTCTGGAGACTTCCTCTTCCTGTCATAAACCTGTAAGATAGTTTGTTTCTTGTGACCCTCAGATATTTTTAGAGTACATTGTGAGAGCAGTGGAGCTACAATGACATGTTGAAACCGAAGCACACTGGATACATAAAGACTAGGAGCTAACAGAAACACGGGGCATACAAGCTAACAGAAGGATGGAGCATACAAGCACAAAAGCTTTAGGTGAGTAAATCACAAAGAATGACATGTGGGACAACTAATAAGTAAGATGATTAAGCTCCCCTACCCCAGAAACTCAAAGCTGAAATAAAATCATCCACTATACACCTTTAATCGCTAAAACTGGCATCTAAGGAGTTCAATTGTCTGAAAATGCATCCATATTTACATATGTGTCCATATGTGTTGTGAGAAGAGAAGTTAGAGTAAATATTTCTTAGTATTTATTGCCTCCAAAGGACCCAGGAGGAGCAAAAAATGAGGTTATATTACATGCCAGTATAGCAGGTCACATATTATGCATCAGTTGCAATGTTTACCTCGGCAGGTTTAGCGTCCGCTTCAGGGAACACCAACGTTCTTGTTTATCCTGCCTCATTTCACTACTCAGTTTGAGGGTGTGGTAGATTATAAAACAATGCATGTTAAGATACTTGCCTGCTGCTGCTGAGACTTCATTTGACCTGCAAAACAGGTTTTTTCTGTATGTTTGTGTATCTGTCCATTGTTGGTGAATAAACACCTGGTTGGTTGGCACCTTATCTTTGCCTGAAGCTTCCTGTTTAATGCAGCCGCTAAGGGCCATTCTGACAAAGAGAAACAACAAACCAATTGAAATGGGAACATTATGCATAACATTGACACTGCATTCGCAGATTTCATGTATACTAAATTAAGCGCTAGTTCAGATTGTCTATCTTTCACATTGTGATTAATTGGGTTAATTTTTGTAACACATCGTGTTCACTGAAATTAACACAAAGTTAAAATCCCAGCCCTACAATAAACTCTTCTAAGGTGTTCTTCCTTAAAGAAGGGTATGTAGAACTGTCCAAAGCTCTTAAAGTAGACTATTTTCAAGGACTTCTTGGAATTTAGTGTAAACCTTTAAACAAATTACTTTTAACATTTGTCTTTAAATTACGTTAATATGTTAATTTAGGGTTTGGGAGCTGGACCACACCCACAACAACATCTCCAATTTACCTAGCAGCCTATTTATACCCTGTTCACCCATCCTTCTCAGTCTGTTACATCCCGTCTCTCCCACCCTTCCTTACGCTTTCTTTCCCTTCATCCCATCATTATCACCCCCCTTTCCTTCCCACCATGTCATAACCATGTTTTACTGTCTTTTCCCTACAGGTCCAGGCAGGGCCCCCACCGGGGGGCAGAGTGCCCCTGGGGCCTCGGGTTCCTGGGGCCCATGGCCGGGTCCGCTCCGGCATAGCAGGCTGCCAATGAAGTCCACGGGCTCTTCCCCGCGGCTCTCGTCCCTGCAGCTCTCGTCCCCGCGGCTCCCTGGGTCTTCGGTATTGTGGCTGTGGGGGGTTTTCCTTGGGGCTGTCTCTCCTCTTCTCTTGGGTGGGGGAGGCAGATTTCCTGTGTTGGCCCCTCTGAGGTAACCTGACAACAGCCAGATGCATGTCTTGCTCCGCCTAGCTCCACTCACATACATCTGGGACACCGCCATAGGAATTGCCTTTATTGAAGGCTGGGGCTTATCAAAAATTCTTGCATATGATTGGATAAGCCACTTGTCTGTCATCTTTATCGACGTGCTATTTCAACCACTCACACCGAAGCCAACCCGTGACGCTGACGAGAGAGACGCAGGAAAAAAAATTGTTTTATTGACAGTGAGCTGACAGGAAGAGGGGGGGCAAAGCGCCGCGGGTCTGAGTCGATCCCGGGCGGACCGCGTTGAGGTCTAATATGGTTAGCACCAGTGTTGTAGTCAAGTCACTATGCCTCGAGTCCGAGTCCAGGTTCGAGTCACCAGTGTTCAAGTCCGAGTCAAGTCCAAGTCATTAAAAAAAAAATCCGAGTCAAGTCCGAGTCGAGTCCACTACTCATCCGAGTCAAGTCCGAGTCGAGTCACTATTGACGTGTGATGTATGACATGAAGCAGTAACATTCCATTGCACTAATAACTCTTTCGCTGTAGTTACCCTTGGTTTTACTCGGTAAAACGACTGCTTTTTCCAAGTCTAAGACGTCTCCTAACCATGGTTTTTAAACATTGTTGTTATGGAACGCGCAACAGCGACTCGAGGTACGCTGATAGGCCGCATATGAAGGATGTTAAAGCCGCAAGCGGTGTCGATCGGCCCTCGCAGCCAAGCGCACTCCGGCCTATTTGCCACTGCCGCGGCTCTGGCCGGCAGGCGGGGTTCGCACACCGCCGCGGTGCCGGCCGGCGGGCGGGGTTCGCACACCGCCGCGGTGCCGGCCGGCGGGCGGGGTTCGCACACCGCCGCGGTGCCGGCCGGCGGGCGGGGTTCGCACACCGCCGACCGCCCGCCACCGCAGATGCTGTTACGCATTTTCCTCGCCCGTCCACCGGGCGATTCCCACAAACGCGTTCGGCAGTGTTCCCCCATGACTCACAACAAATCTGGTGTGGATCGGTCGATGCAGCGAGGAGATGCAGCCGTTGGATAATGATTAAGCATTTGGCCACCGGACCGGACTAAATTGTTCGGCGGACCGGAAAATTTATACCGATTCCTGGACGGTGACTACAAACAGAAAAAAAACGGCCGATGACGGCATGAACACCGAGCAGGAGAAAAACAACGACTTACCTTTCTATCAACTCAGCCCGTTTCCCAGTCTTCCCGAGCCCTCGACACTCAAGCCATCGTTTGAGCTGAACGTTGGTATGTTGTTCCACAGTTCTACCAGTAAAAGGGGCGCCTGGACATCCTCTTGTGAAAGTTTAACAGCTGTAAAGTCGGTCATATCCTTGTATATGTTGCATGTGTAATGGCTGGTTGCTACATGCGCTCTCACACTGTTTGCCCAACCTTACCGGCAAGGGGCGTTGCTCATTAGATGGTGACGTCACGTGCGCGGTACGACATTTAGATATTAAAATCATACACCAAATAATATTCTAATGACATATTAAAATTATAGCCTAATGATATAAAAAAAAGTCGAGTCTTTTTCTCAATTTCCGAGTCAGAATGATCTGAATGTAGGAGTCCGAGTCCAAGTTCGAGTCATCAGTGCTCAAGTCCAAGTCAAGTCACGAGTCTCTAAATTTAGCTAATGACTCGGACTCGAGTTCGAGTCTCGGACTCGAGTACTACAACACTGGTTAGCACTAACCGCTAACAGTTCGTGGTAATCGCTAACGGTTAGCGGCTAACCGCTTGTTAGCGGCTAACCGCTTGGCAAATCCGGTCGGGAGAAGGGCAAAAACATCGTTTCCACCAACAAAAGCCTTCAGAGCCGTTCTCTGATCTTCTTTTAATGAAACAATATCAGGTAGATTGGACAACACAGAAGAAATAGCAGCATCAATGCTAACGCTTGCTTCCTCGATGCGAGCCGCCATTGTTGTTGGAACGCTTCTCCGCTACGTCACATCCAGGAAACACCCGCCCTGCGTCCTGATTGGCCAGACCATAAATTTGGTTGGGGAAATCACTTTCAACGAGCGATGTCCCAGATGTATGTGAGTGGAGCTAGGCGGAGTGAGACATGCATCTGGCTGTTGTCAGGTTACCTCTGAGGCACCTTTACTATGAAGGTTGCTTTGGGCATCTGGGGTTTTGGTTCCCCTGGTGTCTGCCTCGGTGCTCTGGGGGGGACTGGTCTTTGGCTCTTCACAACCACTATTGAGCATTTTTCTCATGGATAAACCTTACGTACACAAGCGCACTCTCACAAACACCTACAGTTGCTTGAATCCAGGTACTTACAGACTCACTTCTATACAGAAAACCCCTATTATTATCTTCAGCTGTCACTTTATACATGTATTAATTAATACTGTATATTCTTACGTTATGGTGTTACTTGATTGTATCTCTAACACTTTATCGGCTGGTTGTGCTGTTCTTTTTACATCTCTCTTTGCATGTGAAGATCAGACTGAGAATGTATCGTTCTCTCCCTTCTCTTTCACCTTTTCTCCTTTTTTCTCTTCTACCTTCTTGTTTCAGTGATATCAATGGCATTCAGATGCCCTTTTCAAGTCATGCAGAAATTGAGTTGATCTGTGTGTCTTGTGACAAAACTATCTAATTTACAGTATACTCTATCCTTAAACTCTTACTCCTTATTCTTGTATATGGAAGACAGAAATTGCAGCACTGTTGGCTAAAAGTGAGAAGGTCTCCCAGAGCATGCACAGATTTCCTCCTCAAACTCCTTCCACAGTCTCAAAAGATGGAAAATGTCAGCCACTCTTAGCTGCCTCTAGGTGTGACTATGTGGATAAATGATGTGTCTCATTGTTGATCCTGACAAACTATTCAATTTAGGGTGTTTCTCACTTAAAGCCCAACAACTACTGAAGACATCCCACGCCAGATCATGCAGTTGAAACACATGACAGACAGTTGGGCAGTTAAAAGAATGAGTTTTTGACATCTGATCAATCCCAACAACCATGTACAGGATTCAGGTGGTAAAAAGGATTTATTAGAGTTATATGACATAATTATCTTGCAGTCTTCCACCAGTAGATCAAAGAGAAAATGAATCACTCGGTTGTCAAATCTCATAGAAAATGTCCCCTTGAGGGTTACAGATTGAAATATGTTCAATATGAAATTTCTGACTGCAGATGGTTCCATTGCATCCCTGACAAAGCTGTTTTCAAAAGGACCAAAACAAGAACGGTGTAAAATGACTAGCAATCATTTCAACAACGAGGAAAAATGTATTTTGATTTAATTTCCCATCAAGCACACTTGTCCAGCTGTGAGGCATTGTATGCAGACTCTGCAGCAGTGAAAAGGATATTTACACCAAATAGAGCGATTTCTTTACCTTTGGCATTTTTTCTTCCATCAACTCCCTTTGAAGATGCAATTTATACACGCACTATTCTGATTTAATGTTATTTTATCAGTTCTTGGAGTGCTGAAGTCCCAAGAATCGCATTTGCTTTGGCCAATGTGCAGGGAAGACAGAGAGGGTCTTAAAGGTACAGTGGACGATTTTTCCAGAAATGTAGGTAAGAAACGTCCAATTCTCTTGTTGAATGACTGCGCATGCACAACACTATATTATCTGCTCTTCTGCCATCGTATGAAAGAATCTCAGATAAACTCAGGTCTTATTTCTTTCTTCTGGAGACTTCCTCTTCCTGTCATAAACTTGTAAGATAGTTTGTTTCTTGTGACCCTCAGATATTTTTAGAGTACATTGTGAGAGCAGTGGAGCTACAATGACGTGCTGAAACCGAAGCACACTGGATATGTAAAGACTAAAAGCTAACAGAAACTAGAAAGGGGTGTACAAGCCCAAAGGCTTTAGGTGAGTAAATCACAAAGAATGACATGTTGTTACGGACAGGGTTCTGGACCCAGATTCAAGCCACACAGGTCAGTGACGTTTTAAAGAGTTTATTGCATGCAGGAAGTAGTCACAGCCTCTCTATGCAAAGGTTCTCGTCTGGTCTGACGAACCCCTGGGGCAAAGATAACAGGTTAGAGCACAGTAGTGGCTCACAGGAAGCAACGTGGGATACTGAAGCACTAACCTGAAGTTGGGGTAGCAGAGACAGGGATGACTGCTGGGAAGCAGGAGAGCTGTGCGGGAGCAGAAGTCCGCTTGCTTGTGAGGCGGCGGGGTTCGTAAGGGGCTTTCCAGAGACGATTGTCCAGTGACGGTCCAGGGTCCGAGATTGGGGAGGCAGAGATCCAGAAAGGGTTCAGACAGGGAAATCCAGAGACTTTATCCAGGTCCGGTCCGGGTTCAGTAGCTAATGGTCAATGGGTAAAGGGCAAGCTCTACTCACAGATGGGCGGGGGTCGGGCAACAGGCAGGCAGTCCAGGGTGAGCAGACTCAAAATCCAGAGATCAATCAGGAATTCAGGCTGGCAGACAGAAACAGACCAAGGGACAGGCAGGTTCGAAAACAGAGGGCTGGTTCAGGTCGGATCGAAGAAACAGGCAGAACAGAACGCTGGAAGGCTCGCACGGACAGCTTGAGACAATCTAGCACTGGCAGCTAGTCTGTGCGGGGTATATATGGAGAAGAGAGCAGGTGAATCCAGTGATGACTAATTGCAGAGAGGGAGGGGTAGAGCAGGTGTGTTGAAACGAGGATCAGGACAGCGCCAGTGCTGAGATTGTCACTCATGTGGGACAACAAATAAGTAAGATGATCGAGCTCCCCTACCCCCGAAACTCAAAGCTGAAATAAGATCATCCACTAAACACCTTTAATCGCTAAAACTGGTATCTAAGGAGTTCAATTGTCTGAAAATGCATCCATATTTACATATGTGTCTATATGTGTTGTGAGAAGAGAAGTTAGAGGTTTTTTTTCCTTGGATCTTGGACCATTCTGCATTGTTTCACTGGGAGATGCTAATAGTGATTAGCTGCTTCTTTGTTTTATCCCCTGCTGTGCATGTGCGGTGTTGTACTTCCTCTGTTATTAAAAATAAACACGAAAGGCTTTATTTACTAACACATTGAGCAAAAACAAAGCGTAACAGACCAAAAAATAACTATTACGCCAACATAGCAGTGATAACCTTGATAACTTTTGTCAAGTAATTTAATCAAGTCAAATATTCTTGGCACTAAAACCAACACAAAGGTGATTTTTGACTCAGTTTCCGATTACGTTTTTATTATTTCCGAGATTCTTGTATATCTGACATACCAGTAATCTTGAACACAATACAGTAAATATGTGATGTGACTAAGTGAATCTTTGCTTCCGAGTTTCCCACCTTCCAATCCACCTCTGCTGAATGAACCTTGTCCAACAAATTGCTTTCCAGAAGGATGAATAGCACAGTGCACAAAACAACCATACAAAATTGCTCACTCGTGGAACACCGATCTGTGATTAATAACCTCACAAATTCTACTCTTGCTCAAAGTGCTTGCCAGATCAAATATGCACCACTCCCTCTATTTTCCCTCTTTACATAGCTCAGGCATTTTGTTTGGCAAGCAAGAGACCCATTAAACCAGACTGCAACTGTATGCCCATTAGCCTGCTTGGTGCATACATCACCATAAATTTAATGGCAAAGAGTAGCACTAATGGGAGGTCTGCAGTAGTTAAAAATGGTCAACTTTGTGGCACGTTAATTAGAAAGCAATGAACTGAAACTCTTTACAGTTTTATGATCACTTATGATAGCTTTCAACAACATTAATAAGCATTTGGGACCCTAGCTGGTGGTTTTCTGATTAAAGTGAACATTCTATAAGCAAACCTTTACCAGACAATTTTCAAATTTATCATTTATGGTTTATATGTTTTGATCATAATGGACACAGGAAACTGCATGTAACGTACTGCTGTGAAAGCTTTGGCTTTAAGACTGCAAGACTCAACTTTGGTGGTTTCTAAAGAAAAAGCACAAGATTTTGTAAAACCAGACCAAACATAAAGCTGCCAGAACTAAGGAAAAAACACATAATAGGCTCAATAGCATGAAAAACAACCTTTGGCTGCAGTGTTGCACGAATTCACCCTTAACAAAAAGTAGTTCTAAGTTTAGTTAAGCCTAGTTAAGGTATGTTTGTTTTAAATCTAGAAAGTAATACTGAACGAGTACCAGGTCCAGAAAAAAACTCTCTCACTGCACATTTTTATAAGTCTACAGCTGTGAAACTAACAGAAATCCAGGTGGGTTATACATAACTTAGTTTTTTTTATTAAAAAAAGTGCATAAAATGTGTTGTCTTTAATAAAATTACTATATTAAAGCAAATCATCTTCCAAACATTTTCATTAATGTAAACTAAAGATAACACACATGCAGTTACCTGTACAATGGTCTTAGAGAAAAGTTACAGGTATGGCATAATGCCGTAGCAGTTTCTTGAGCTTGTGTTTGCTGTATCCTCTCTATATAAACAATAAAACTGGGTACAGAATACCTCAGTTTGATCCATTAGTTTCGATGGCTGGTTAATATTCATATGTTTAAAGCAAAGCTGAATGCCATATAATCAAGGTTAAAGCAAGATAAGTGAGCACAACAACTGAAATGCACCAACTGCAACTGCACACACACACACACACACACACACACACACACATGGAGCAGCCACTGACCTCACCTTGGAGGGAAAATGTTGCCACTCTTTTTGCATAAAATATTGCAAAGTAAACCTTACCTTCACCCCTGAATAAAACATTGTTAAACAGCATCAGGATGAGCTGCACTCACTATACATCCATCATATAGAAAACAGCACTGTTCAATTAAACCAATGTGATTAACAATTTATTTATTTTTTATTTTTTTATTTTTTTGGACAACCAAGTCTATTTCTGGGCAAGTCTATTGCCCAGAAATAACTTAAATAGATCAAATGGCCTGAGACTGGAAATTGAACCCTGGACAACCTCATCAAGGACTGTAGCCTTCACACAAGGTGCGCCTGCTCTACCAACTGACTCACCCAGCACCCCCATCACGCCCAAATATAAAAAAAAATATTCAAGTCAGATGACAGTTATTTACATCTATAGTACAAAAACGATTACAAAGCCATCTATAAGCTTTGGATCTCCAGCAAACTGCAGCAAGAGCCATTGTCTATGAATGGAGACAAAGTAGAACAGTGGTGAAACATCCCAGGATGGGCCAAGCGACTTCAATTATTTCAAGAGAGCATCTACAATTACCCCGGAATTTGCCACGAATACCAGAATATCTAAACAACTGCATGCCTCATTTACCTCTGATAAGGTCACTGTTAATGATTAAAGATAAAGGGAACAGGTAAAAATTAGCATCAATGGGAGAGTTCCTTGGTAAAAACCAAACAAGAGTTATACATGGTGATAGAGTGATGATATGGGGCTGACTTGTTGCTTGTAGATGAAGAGTGCCTGTGGCATTCTTGGGTTATATAGCAGCACAATGACCCAAAGCACACCAGCAAGTCCAACTCTGAATAGCCCAAAAAAAAAAAAACTATCTATGGATTGGAGTTGCCTAGTCTGAGTCTGGACCTAAATCCAATTGAGAGACTAACCTTCAAAGGTCCATCCTTATAATCTTCCTACGTAGCTGAAGGAAAACAATTCTCCATAGAAGACTGGACTAACAGTTGTTCAAAGCAATGAAAATGCTATGAGTCTTTTCCTTTAATAAATTAAAATAAATGTTTTCCTATGCTTAGGATATATTTGTTTGATATAAACATGTGTATGGTTATCTAAAAATGTAAAAAAAAAAAATGCTAAACAATCTAAATCTGTAAGGGGACAAAAAACTTGTACATGATATCATCAAGACAAAATATCACAAACTGTTATGTCATGGAATTTAAATGTTAACATGCTAACATGCTAGGTTCTGTAGAGTCTGAGATGTTTTGGTCACTTCTCTAGGTTGTGCATGACCTGACTTCGGGATACATTTTCTGGTATGTCTACTGGGGGAAGATTGAAAAACGCCTAAATGCTTCCAATCGTGGATAATCTTTCTCTCTGTGGAATAATGCACTTCAAATTGCTTTGGATGTTGTGTACCACACTGCAAAACTGTCATTTGGTTGTTATGTTAGACTGAATATGAAATCGGTTTTAAACCAGAACGACAGCTGACACAGCCACACTCCACTATATGATCTAATCACATATACTGTAGTCTGTCAGTCAGGACACAGTGCCCTTATTATGTTGCTTTAGCCTGCCAAGAGCCTCTCTGGGGGATAGTTGATGCTGGTTTTCTGCTTCCAGATGACCAGAGCCTGTTTATGGGTTACCATACTGCCATGCACGTGTTTCTCCACTGGTGAAACAGAATCTTTTCTCTGAATAATACATTCTACACAGTTCATTTGCTGGGGGGGATATGTGTTGACATCAAAAGCATGCATTTCCTAAAGTTTTGGGAAAACAGGAAAATCTAAGTCAAATTTAGTTAATAGAGTTAATGGTGTCTTGGTTGCTCCTTCACAATCTGATTAAATTCAGTTTAGATTGAATTGATTTCCTTTCTGCCTATGCTCTTCTAATTTTGTCTTGTGGTTCACATGAACAAGCCATCCAGATTCACTTAATAATGAGTAACATGTGTAGATAATCTTTGACTATGTCACCATTTTCAAGTTATTGGCTACGTTCACACTGCAGCGAAATGCGACACAAATCTGATCTTTTTGCCCATATCCAACCCATATCTGTCTTTTTCATGGCAGTGTGAACGGCCCAATTCCGATCTTTTCACCCCCCCCCCAAAAAAAAAAATCCAATCTGTGCCACTTCCATATGTGGTACGGATTTGGATACGTATTGGATATTTTTCAAAGCTGCAGCTGTCTGAATGGTCATGTCGCATTTTATCCGTCTTTCACATCACTCTCCTGTTTCTCACTACACATCCACACACAATAGTAGCTGTTAGCGCTCCATAAAAGACCATTTTTAATTGCTGTGCTGCTTTCCTCTTACCTTACTTTATCTTGCTATGATGTGGTTTTAATGTTGTCGGCTCCCATTGATCAACAGCTTTTACTTTTAACACTTCCAGAAAAAATTACGTTCACGATTACTTCCATAAACAGTGCGCTGCCATGTGACGTCTTCATATGTTAGCTGTGTATGCGGGCCGCTATGCGGTCTTGAACCGTTCAGACAGAAGTATGATGACAGCCGCATTTAATAGTAGTACGAATGGCCAGCTCAAAAAAATCTGATTTTAGTGGAAAAATGGTATTGAGCTTCAAGACCTGCAGTGTGAATGTAGCCATAGTTTCAGGTTTAAGCGGTCAAGTAATGCCTGTTTTACAGTGTTACACTGTGGACTTGCATGAGTGCTGGTGGTCATACCTTGCAGTTACACAGCAAGTGAGGAATGTTCCATTAAACAATGGCAGAAGATGATTGAGATGAAATGACATATGTCTATACACTTCAGGTATTTTACCTTTCCAACATCTGACTGCTCTCATATCTGTATGCCCTTTCAAACTTTCAGGTTGCTGCAAGGCCTTTCTGGTGACCCTTATTCATTGCTTTGATCGACTGTCATACTCTCTGCCTGCTTCTTTAACACTAATAAAGTGTGTTAAGGCAGCAGGCAGAGGGATTTTATTCATTTCCATTGTAATTTGTAGAACTGCCTTTTGGTAAAATTACAGTTGAAAGTCTTTTCAAATGTGTCTCTAATAGCATTGTCTCTACAGCCTGAAGTCTTTACTCATTCTTCTTTGCAATAAAAGTCCAAATGATGATGAGAAAATGTCTGTCTTACCACTATATATATATATATATATATATATATATATATATATATATATATATATATATGATTTGGGGTTTGAACTTTCAGGCATTCTAAACCATTCCTCTGTAATTCTAGTTCAATGTTTACAGTCTTTATGCTAGAACTAAACCTTATTCTCGGTCTGAAGTCTTACGCAGCCTTTAAATGTCTACGGCCACTTTGTTTGACTTTAATTTATTTATACGTCAGTAGCTCACTCTGGTTGCACACAAAGTTATCACTGTCCTGCTGGCGTATTAGTTATTTTTTTGGTCTTTTACACTTTGTTTTTGCTCAATGCAGAATGGTCCAAGATCCAGTGAAAAAAAAAAATATTCAAAAATATGATTCCAAGAGGGAGAAGACTGGAATGTCGCTGGAAATACAGTATGAACGTTGGTGTTCCCTGAAGCGGACACTAAACCTGCCGAGGTAAACATTGCAACTGATAGATAATATGTGACCTGCTATACTGACATGTAATATAACCTCATTTTGTGCTCCTCCTGGGTCCTTTGGAGACAATGAATGCTAAGAAATATTTACTCTAACTTCTCTTCTCACAACAAATATGGATACATATGCAAATATGGATGCATTTTCAGACAATTGAACTCCTTAGATACCAGTTTTAGTGATTAAAGGTGTATAGTGGATGATCTTATTTCATCTTACTTATTAGTTGTCCCACATGTCATTCTTTGTGATTTACTCACCTAAAGCCTTTGTGCTTGTACGCCCCTTGCTAGTTTCTGTTAGCTCCTAGTCTTTACGTATCCAGTGTGCTTCGGTTTCAGCATGTCATTGTAGCTCCACTGCTCTCACAATGTACTTTAAAAATATCTAAGGGCCACAAGAAACAAACTGTCTTACAAGTCTATGACAGGAAGAGGAAGTCTCAATGTGTTAGTAAGTAAATCAGTGCATGATGATGAAGTAAAAAAGTTTAACGGAGCAAGAGGTATGACCCCGGTCCTGCTGCTGTACAAGTGTAGTATAAGAGCTAAGCCGAATCAGCGTGGCAGATCGGGCAGAACAAACCAACCCCCCAACAAAGACTCTGGGCCCACCTGTTTAGCAAAATCAGAGACGTCCTCGGTTTTCATTAGAGAAATCTGGTCATCCTATAACATCAATGCTGCTATTTCATCAATGTTGTCCAATCTACCGATTATTACCTCTTTAAAAGAACACCAGAGAATTTGAATGCGTTTTAAGAAGCATGTCAGTAAAGATGACGAACAAGTGGTTTATCCAATCATATGCAAGGATTTCTGATAAGGTCCCTCCTTGTGAAATACATCTTCGATGGAGCAATCCCAAATGGATGTGTGGAGCTCTGCAGAACGAATTCCATCTGGCGAGAGTCAGGTTAAACTTCTGGTTGCATAAGCTGAATCTTCGTCAACTATGATCAGTTAAAAGGACTTTTTCCATACCAGTTGTCCAAAAAGTGTTTTATAGGTATTGTAATGTAGAATGTGCACTCCTAATAAATAATTTCACTGTAGATTTCTGCCATGGATAGGTCAATGGCAGCATGAAAACATCTCCTGCAGTCTGCAATAACTATTTCAAGTTACTAAAATATATTTGAAGTTGGGTAATAGTTAAATATGTAATCTAGGGCTTTAACATCGATTTGTCCATGGTTATTTTGAAATAACTTCACTGACTTGATGTATGACTCGTTTGAAAAAAAATAATGTCCCTTTCTTCTTTGCCTTAGTTTTGGTAGATAAGGAAAAATGCCTCTGGTAATGCTGTGAGCTTAATTATCACCACCAAAACAATGGACTTAGCTGTCAGGGGTTAGGTCTGCCTGTGGTACACTTCTGTGTGGGTGGAACTATCTTACAGTTGGCGGCATGTTAGATGTTTTTGGTTAGTGTTTTTTAAAGTAACAGGACTTGTATACAGATTCACTGCACACTTTTCAGATCTTTTTTTTTTTAAGAAAAACCTGTACCTTCTGGCATCCAAGTCGCAGTCAAAGTCCTACTTTATGCTTGGTTCTTACATAAAATCCCAGTAAATGCATAGATGCTGGTGCCTTAACAAGACCAAATATTCAAGAGTTTGAACACTTCTCCATAACACTGTGGTTCACTTTACCATTCATTTTTTTCAGTCGACCCTGTTTCTCCTGGTGTATCTTCTAAACGTTTACTAAAATCAGCATGCACAAAGTGAATATGTATGCATTAGTATGCTGGTTTTAGCTGTTTGCTGAAAACAATACTTTGTCTGTAAGCACAGCCTTAGATTACCTCTAGCATGCCTAGAGACTCTGAAGGTTGCCTTATACTGTCTGATGTTGAGTTCGCCTGTCCAGAGGCTATTCATTCTCTTTTCTCCTCCTGGTTTGGGGACATAAGAATGGTCCTTTCTCCGAAAGGGATAAAAAGAAAATACTAAAAAGAAAAAATGATAAAAAATAATGAATTATTGTTCCCCTTTAAATGAGCAACATGTTCCCAACAGCTGGTATTCAAATTTCTTTTTCAGTCCCTAGCTCATGAGTCTACAAACACACAGGCATTCAGTAGACTGAAGCTTAACGAGATTGCAACAACATATCCACAGCTGAAAGAAGACAATAGGAAGGCTCTAACCTTATTTCCCCCAGAATGCCATGATGAAATTCTACAGTCTGCTGTGCCAATTGTTCCAAAACCTTCGGATGGGCCTTTAATATTGATAAACGGGAGTTTAATCTTCTCTCGGGGTGGAAAACACTATCGCTGCCCTGTGTTTCACCCCTCCGTGACTAAGAGAACTCTTTTTTTTTTCGTAATTTGAAGAAAGGCTCTTAACAGATCTCTCAAGAGCAGAAGTAAAATATATTAAAACATTCAGAAAGTTATTACAACTGTTTCTCTTCTTGACAATTCTTGTGTCCTGTAGGCATGGATTTCCATTACTTTTTATTCTCTATTACAAAAATGACCTGAGCTTTGAGATAAAAAACATTTTGTACTTTTCTGTGGTTAAACTTTACACTGGAGTCAAGCAATGGGTCTTTTCTTCTAAAGCACTGTAATGTTAAAGAGCAAAAAATTCAAACTACAGGGTTTCTTTTCTTGTTAGTGGAAAACACTTTGGGTCATGGGATTTGGTTCAGTTCAGGTTTCACTCAATTTAATCAATAGCCAGAAACATCATATATCAGCTAAATAATCCATCACTAAAATCAATATGTGACATGTAATTTAGTCATGGACAAACGCAAATATATATGCTATTTGCTTGTAGGACTGTTGTGCAAATATTTTGGTTATAGCTGATCACTTGGATATGGTAAATATTGAGAAATTTGTGATTTCAAAATACCATCTTATATGGCAAAAACATACAATGTTATGCGGTTTAGATTGTTTCTCAGAACATGTATTCAGTTTAAAACTGATATTTACATACACTGTACAAAAAGACACATAACCTTTTTGTAACTGCCTGACAATAAATCAAAAGCAAACAAAATGTGCTGATAAATGAAATGTGCTGAAATGATTTGTCATAACAATCATTTTTATATTTAGAGGAAAAAAGGGGGAGGGTTACAGGTCTGAAAACACCATTCCGATTGCAAAGTATGGGGGTGGCAGCAGTGTGTTATATAGGTATTTTGCTACAGGAAAAACTGGTGTAACTAGTTAAAAACAATTAAGGAAAGAGTATTATGGGGATGAACCCTATATGTGTAGCTAAATTAGTTACAAAGTGGCTTAAGGACAATATAGTCAGTGCTTTGGAGTGGCAATCACAAAGCTCAGATCTGCATATAAAATGCGTGGACAAAACTAACGAGATGCATGTGACACCAGTTCTGTCAGGAGGATTGGGCTAAATTTTCAACTATTGTGAAGATTCAGTAGAAGCTAATCCCGTTTGTCCTGCATTTTTCTTTTTCAGCTTTGACTTCTGAGTTTTTGCCAGCAAGAATTCTGAATCTTTTTAAGTGTCTTTATCAAATTAAGGTAATTGCTCTCGAACATCTGGTGGAAAAAAAGTTATGCCTCTTTCTTTCTTGTAATAAAAACAAACAAACAAAAAAACACTACAAAAATCTGATGTGGACACATGCCTTAACCAAGCCTTGCAAATAACCTGATTTTGTATCATTCTGAGGAATAACAAATACACATCTTTTCTGTTCCTTTCCCTTTTATTGTGACCACCAGCTTGTCAAAATGAATACTAAAGAGCATTTTACACAACATTTCCCAAAACGGTCACCTCCTTAGCTGCCTTCCCCGAAGTCTAACTGGCCCTACAGTGACAGAGAACTTCATATGGTGGACTTAATGGCGACAGCTGTATCTGTGATGCATCTATGCCTCCGAGAGCTAAATGAGCTGGCAATAGCAAAAAGCTGGTGTGCAAGGAGCATTGACTTTCACAATCGAACAGAGACTGTAAGCCTTAGTGATAAGATAAAATACTGTACCTGCACTCATCAGTGAAAAACTGTTCAGAGTCAGCATGAGATTATTACTATTCACCAGAATCATAGGGGAAAATCATAACTTCAGAGATCATGCTGTTCAAAAGATCCTAAGATCGAAGACATTACCTTTGATTTCCAGGTAAGATACCAACTGTGTCAAACCTAACATTTGGAATCCATTTGGTTTTAACTGATTACATGCAGAGCATTACGGTACAAACTCAGCAAGCTAAAAGCAGTGAAACAGCTTCACATAACAGGTATCCTTTAAGGAGATAACTATCTGACTAGAGTCTGGTGCCTCAATTTGTCTTTCGTTTTCACATTTTGTTCCAGTGTCTTTTATTTTAGAATGACTGTACTAAAGCACAATATAAGTTCCCTGGTGATTTTATGTACTTCAACGAAACTAGAGCTTGTTGGTAGATGTAAAGTTTCCAGAGGATTTTTGATTTAAAATGTAATTCTGCACTTTACTTCTCTAACAGTCCATTGTCATGATTTGGGTTTGGTTAGGGTTTGTTTGTTATTTGATTAATTACGTCACTCTCCTGCCTTAAGATCAGTTTCTGTTGTAGGTTCTGTCTTAGTTTTGGTTTATGTCATTGTTTGGGTTTTGATTTTGTTTGTTATAAATTCACTTGGCCTGCTCAGATCACTTCTCTGTATCCAGCCTTTAATCGGTCAACTCAGTTCACCTGCCAGCTATCTGCCAGCTCACCTTCTCCAGTCACCATTCAATCAGCTTCAGTTTACTTCCAGTCACTTCCCTTCCCCTGATTAGCTCCACCCATTCCGGTAATTAGTTTCACTCCATTCACCTGCTTACTCCCCTACTTATACCTGCTTCTGCCCCCTGCAATCTGCCAGATGAATTCGAGCCTTTTGGTTAGTGATGGTGAGATGAAGCCTCATGAGGCATTGAACCACTTGAGCCAACTGGTTCGAGAAAGGATTCATTTCTTGAAGCTTCATGTGCACACGAAACCACCTACTGGCCAGGTGTATAATCACAGCCAGCTGTATCTTAACACGTGTGATGAATTGATTTTTTTGTCTATTATGGCTCTTGGGAATGACTTCACAAAAGGTGTAGGATGAAATCATTTGTCTACATAAATTATGTATACACATATGTGTATAATAAAATATTGTTTGAATGTATTCTCTGTGTGTAATTATTCACAAAATATGAGTGTCATGTGATATGGCATGTTGTGTAATAATGTTTTTCTGTGACTCTAGAAAAATGGCATGGGCTTAATCAGGCAGAGGACAGTGAAAGTGCTTGTGGAACTAGGGAGGGGGTAGTGATTAGGCTAATGCTTGTGTAACTTGGATGATTGCATGCATTTTTATTAAGAAACAACAATTTCTTCACAGTTTTTGGTTTCAAACGATTTCTCTTTTTTGACACCACTTCTCCACCCTTTGAAAAGACACGCTCACATGGCACAGATGATGCCGGGGTGCGTAAATAAATAAGTGCAAGTTTGTACAGATTGGGGTACAGTGACCAATGATTAGCCCAGTACTCCAGGGGGTTCTCCAGCCTGCCTCTGACAGGTAGCACTGGACCTCATCCGCTGACACATTTTAAGTCCTCTTTGCCTCCATGACACTAGTGTCCAATCTTTGCCAAAGTCTGCTACCTAAATGGAAACCACAGGTCATGTTAGTAAGTGTTGTAATAGGAATAAGTAATCTCAAAATGTAATATAAAAGATTATCTGCAGTGAATTCTTGAGGTGGAAGCCTGGGGAATCTCGTGTTCTCTTCTGTGTTCCGTCGGATGACGGTGGCACACTCTGAAGTCAAGCGCTTCACTGCTTCAGCAGCTTTTGTGTTGCTGAAAAAAAAGTTTAAATCGTGAGTAGCCAACCAGCTTCCTTGCTTTGGCCCGGAGGCCAGAGAGCACAGGGTGATGGTCAAGCGCCCTCTTCACAACAAGATTGAGGGTGTGAGCAACACAAATGTGGTGGCGAAGCTTCAGCTCTCTCACGCATGCCACCATATTAGGAGCACCATCGGTGACCATGCATGTCACCTTGCCTGAGATTCCCCATTCCTCCATCAGGGAGTCTTTCACACAAGCAATATTTTCAGCAGTGTGAGACTGGGGGAATGCTTGCACTCCCAACAACACCGAGCTCAGCTTTTCGTTCTCCTCCACAAAGTGGCATGTCACTGCCAGGTAGGCATCCATGTTGATGGATGTCCACATATCTGATGTAAGGCTAACAGCAGCCACCTTCTCTACTTTAGCCTTAGCGTGCTCCTTAGCAGACTCATATTTGGCCTCCACCATGGCCTTCAGAGCCTAAAGAAAGAAATATATATATATATTGCTGAATTGTGACACATACTTAGACTTACTTAGACTTAGACTTAGACTTTCTTTATTGTCATTTTGTAGCACAGAGTGCATACAGAACGAAATTTCGTTTTTTCATACAGCTCAGAAAGATTGCAGTAACTCTACAGGATACCTTGCAGTGAATTTACAGTACAGGATAAGAAAAATGCAGTGGTAAATCACAGTCAAATACAGGATAACTTTCAATTTAACTTTCGGATAAGGTGCAGCAGTGAGCAGTAGGCAGATTTAAATGTAAAGACAATGTAAGCAATGTAAACAAATATGCAGTAAGGTGCAGCAGTGATTTAACAATAGACAGTTGCATTGTAAACAGTTTTGCAGTACGTTTCCGGAAAAAGTGCAGCAGCGATATTGAAGGATACATACATATGTGCAAATTAGCGGGTCGAGTGTGGTACACAGTCCGTTTTTATACTTCAGCAGTTCAACAGTCTGATGGCAGCAGGGAAAAAGCTTTTGCAGAACCTGGTGGACCTGCAACGGATGCTGCGGAACCTCTTTCCAGAGGGCAGCAGGGTGAATAGTCTATGGTGGGGGTGTGAGGGGTCCCTGATGATGTTACGGGCTCGAGACACACAGCGCTGCGATGAAATGTCTTTAATGGAGGGAAGAGGAGCCCCGATGATCCCTTCTGCTGTCCTCACCACTCTCCTCACGTTCTTCCAGTCGGAGGCGCTGCAGCCTCCACACCACACAGAGAGACAGCTGGTCAGAATACTCTCTATGGTGCTTCTGTAAAAGGTCGTGAGAATGGGCGGGGGCAGGCGGGCTCTCCTCATCCTCCGCAGAAAGTACAGTCGCTTCTGTGCCCTCTTCACCAGTGACATGGTGTTCATAGTCCAGCTGAGGTTGTCCGTGATGTGCACCCCCAGGAACTTGGTGCTGCTGACCACCTCCACAGCTGAGCTGTTGATGAGCAGTGGAGCATGGTGAGGCCGGTTCTTCCTGAAGTCGACGATGATCTCCTTCGTCTTCTCCACGTTCAGGATCAGGCTGTTGTCTCTGCACCAGCCCACCAGCTGCTCCACCTCCTCTCTGTAGTCCTGGTCGTTGTCGTCTCTGATCAGGCCCACCACCGTTGTGTCGTCCGCAAACTTCACGATGTGATTGGTGGTGAACCTGGGGACGCAGTCGTGTGTCATCAGAGTGAACAGCAGGGGGCTCAGGACGCAGCCCTGAGGGGAGCCCGTGCTGAGGGTGATGACATTGGAGGTGTTCTGTCCGACCCGGACTGATTGAGGTCTGTTGGTTAGGAAGTCCAGCAGCCAGTTGCGAAGGGGTGTGCTGAAGCCCAGATGCTCCAGTTTTCCCACCAGATGCTGTGGGATGATGTATGTGGCTTCATCAGGGCGTGATCTACAGCTCTCACTGGAGCGGTTCGCAGCCGAGTGCGAAGCGGCCGAGACCATGGTCTTGAACCGGAAAAGGGTAGAGTGCCTTCTCCGGGTCGGGGAGGATGTGCTGCCCCTAGTGGAGGAGTTCAAGTATCTTGGGGTCTTGTTCACGAATGAGGGGAAGATGGAGCGGGAGATCGACAGGCGGATTGGTGCAGCGTCTGCTGTGAAGCGGGCGCTTTACCGATCCGTTGTGGTGAAGAGAGAGTTGAGCCAAAAGGCGAAGCTCTCGATTTACCGGTCAATCTACGTTCCTACTCTCATCTATGGTCACGAGCTTTGGGTCGTGACCGAAAGAACGAGATCCCGGATACAAGCGGTTGAAATGAGTTTTCTCCGTAGTGTGTCTGGGCTCTCCCTTAGAGATAGGGTGAGGAGCTCAGTCATCCGGGTAGGACTCAGAGTAGAGCCGCTGCTCCTCCACGTCGAGAGGAGCCAGTTGAGGTGGCTCGGGCATCTGGTCAGGATGCCTCCTGGACGCCTCCCTGGAGAGGTGTTCCGGGCACCTCCCACCGGGAGGAGGCCCAGGGGAAGACCCAGGACACGCTGGAGGGACTATGTCTCCCGGCTGGCCTGGGAGCGCCTTGGGATTCCTCCTGAAGAGCTGGCCCAAGTGGCTGGGGAGAGGGACGTCTGGGCCTCCCTACTGAAGCTGCTACCCCCGCGACCCGACCCCGGATAAGCGGAAGAAGACGGACGGACGGACAATAATGTAGTCATTCGTTTCATGTATGGACTCACACATACCTGCCTTGTAGGGAGAACATAATTGGGATCCAGCTTAGACACAAATGTCCTGAATCCAACGTCATCCACAATAGTCAAAGGCTGGGTATCCTTCACTATCATGGAGACTAGAGCTTCATCCAGCTCTTGTTTTCTGGTGACTGGTTAAAAGGGAATAAATACACTGTCTGTTACCTGTCTTTATTTGCACAACAAGCAAACATCAGCATGCAAAAAGTGTGATAGTGTGTTTGTAATATAGTAATGAAATACCTTGGCTGGGTGAAGCTCCAGTTTCCTCCCTATTCTCATGCAAGGCACGGTAGTGCCTTAGCATGGATGAGGTGTTATTATTGTACCCCAACTCCTTGGAGCACAATAAACACCTCACCTTTACAGAAAATAAGAAACAGTGAAAAATACAGTTCCTCATAAGCAAACCTAATGCATCCGCAAATGCTCAGTTCACCTTACCATGTTAGGGCTTATCAAATCAAAATGTTCCCACATAGGGGAAATCCTCCTCTTTCTCGCCGGCTCCATCCTACTCCTATCCTGTCCTCGCACTCCTAAATCTCCTATCTATCTCTCTCTCTCCTAAACTCTCCAAACACCAAACTAACTGTCTCAAACTAAATAACCACTATCCAAACTCTGTTATCCAAACAGTAACTATCAAAACTCTATCCACTCTCTCAACTGACCGCAACTCGTCTACAACAACCCACATTTTGAATGGAGCCTGTGGGGTTTCTAAAGCTGTCAAACCCCGCACCAAAATCTGAGCCACTTCCCGAAGCGGTCACGTGGTACAGCCGGGACGCGAGGCTTCGGACGTCATCATTTTCGGCTCCTCCCCTAAATGAAGCAAGCTTCGATACGTGCATTACGGAAATGCCCCCTCCATTACTCGACACATGCCTCGAAGCCTCGGCACATCAAGTAACATCACTACCAATATGCCTTTTTGACTTCTGAGCCAGCTTGATCCCTGAACTTGTTTCTCCTGCCCTGTCTGACTGCTTACTTGTTTTGCCGACCTGATTCTGCCTTTGGATTATCTGAGCTTGCCTGTTCCCTGTTCCTCTGTATTCCTGACTGTTTTTGGACTGTCATTCTGACCACAGAGTTCTGCCTGCCCCTGAATGGTCAAAATCACTTTATTAAACCCTCTGGATCATACCTCCTACTTGTCTGGCTTGAATACTGGGTCCATCTGTCTCCGTTCATGACATCCATAAAACTGTGTTTCTAACATCAGGCGTCTGCAGGCACAGTATTAGGTCTTATGATCCAATTAATTAGAGAAATAAAATCATTAATATACTTGCTGAAATAAATAATCGGTGAAAAAGCAATCATGGAAAAAACAAAGCGAGAGTTGCTTGAACTTGTGAGAGTCGCAGTACATAACACAAAACTATGACATCCTTGTCAAAAAGACAGTTCCAAAAAAAAAACACAACCATGATTAGTAATTTTAAAGCTTTTTTCTAATTTAATTGGACATCAACCCGTACAATTTAAATAAAAAACAAACAGAATGTTGTGACATATCATGTTTTCAAATACCTTCCATTTCATATTTAAATCATTCAGTTGTGGTTTATATAAAGTGGAACCGCAATGCTTTGGTCTGAATTCCTCGTTATTGTTGCCCCTCTTTTACCTCCATTCGTCTGAGAGCAACTCATTTTGGTGTGGTCTCCTTAAATTTAAAGGAGGCGCTTCACACCCTGCCCTCCAGGTCACAGAGCATTCCATTCCACCCTGTTATTATGTTTAGCAGGCAAAACCAGTTTTCAGCCAACAACTCTGCTTCTGTCAGGAAAGGGCTTTGGCACATAACAAATTACAAGCCTAAACACCCCCACTCCATGAACGACCGACAGTTAGCAAATGACCTGGACAACATCTACTATTGTTTCGACAGACAAGGGGACAGTCCTGCAATCACCCCCCACGACTCCACCCAACAGATCACCTCCACCTCAGTGACAACTCTTTCCATTCATGAGAGAGATGTAAACAAACTCTTCAGAAGACAGAACCCCAGGAAAGCTGCTGGATCAGACTCTGTCTCTCCATCCACCTTGAAGCACTGTGCTGATCAGCTGTCTCCAGTGTTCACAGGCATTTTTAACACCTCACTAGCGACATGTCACGTGCCAGCCTGCTTCAAATCCTCCACCATTATCCCTGTTCCCAAGAAGCCAAGGACCACAGGACTTAATGACTTTAGACCCGTCGCTCTGACCTCTGTGGTTATGAAGTCCTTTGAGCGCCCTGTGCTTTCACACCTAAAATAAATCACCAATCCCCTCCTGGACCCCCTACAGTTTGCCTACAGAGCCAACAGGTTTGCAGACGCTGTCAATTTGGCCCTTCACTACATCCTCCAGCACCTGGACTCTGCAGGAACCTATGCCAGGATCCTGTTTGTAGATTTCAGCTCTGCCTTCAATACAATCATCCCAGCTCTACTTCAGGAGAAGCTCTCCCAGCTGAATGTGCCCAACTCCACCAGCAGGTGGATCACAGACTTCCTGTCAGACAGGAAGCAGCACGTGAAGCTGGGAAAACATGTCTCTGACTCAGAGCTCATCAGCACTGGTTCCCCCCAAGTCTGTGTTCTTTCTCCTCTGCTCTTCTCACTGTACACCAACAGCTGCACCTCCAGTCATCAGTCTGTCAAGCTCCTGAAGTTTGCGGACGACACCACTCTTATCGGACCTATCTCTGATGGTGACGAGTCCGCCTACAGGTGTGAGGCTGACCATCTGGTGACCTGGTGCAGGGAGCACAACCTGGAGCTCAATGCTGTAAAAACAGTGGAGATGGTTGTGGACTTTAGGAAGAACTCAGCCCCAGCTACCCCCATCACCCTCTGTGACTCCACAATAGCGTACCGCGCACGTGACGTCACCGTCTCAAGAGCAACGCCCCTTTTGCCGCTTTGGTAGGGCATACAGGTAGAGAACGCCCGTAGCAACCAGCAGAAACAGCGATATGACCGACTTTACAGCCGTTAAACTTTCGCAATACGATGTCCCAGGCACACGGGTTACTGGTCGAACTGTCGAAGAACACACCAACCTTCAGCTCAAACGACGGCTTGAGTGTCGAGGGCTTAAAAAGACCGGAAAACGGGCCGAGTTGATCGAACGGTAAGCTTTGTTGTTTTTTTTTCTGTGCGGCGATCATGGCGTCGTCGGCCGTTTTTTTGTTTGTAATCACCGTCCAGGGATCGGTATATATTTAATGCTTGTCTTATTTGAAATATTTTTGAGTAAGCTATCCTGGTAGCAGGGTATCATGTTAGCGCCAGCTACCATGATAGCCTATATGCTATCATGGTAGCAGGCGCTTCATTATTAACATGTCAGCCACCAAAATACTCTTACCTGTTCACTGCTTGATGTCGCTGGAATTGGGTCAGGATGTTCTTCGGTTGTGCCCTTTCCTCCGATAAAATGCTTGCTACATATGTAGTAGGTGAATTTGGTAACTTTTTCCGGGTTGAACTGTTGTGTAGGCCGACCGCACCGGTGTACCCAGCGCACACATTTCTCCTTGGCAGTCTTGAAGAAAACATCCTTCATATGCGGCCGATCAGCGTACCTCGAGTCGCTGTTGCACGTTCCATAGCAACAATGTTTAAAAACCATGGTCTTAGATTTGGAAAAAGCAGTCGTTTTACGAGTAAAACCAAGGGTTACGCACAGCTCTTTTACAGCAAAACAGCGGCGGACTATGCAAGTTTGCCCTACTGCGTACCACGTGATGTGACGTCATTGTGACGTTACGTTTCTAAAAATAGCTTGCGGTACACTATTGACACTGTGGAGTCTTTCCGCTTCCTGGGAACTATCATCTTCCAGGACCTAAAGTGGGAGCTGAACATCAACTCCCTCACCAAGAAAGCCCAGTAGAGGATGTACTTCCTACGGCAGCTGAAGAAATTCAACCTGCCAAGGACAATGATGGTGCAGGTCTACTCCTCCATCATTGAGTCCATCCTGACCTCCACCATCACCATCTAGTACGCTGCTGCCACTGCTAAGGACAAGGGCAGACTGCAGCGTGTCATCCGGTCTGCAGAGAAGGTGATTGGCTGCAATCTTCCATCTCTCCAGGACATGTACGCCTCCAGGACTCTGAGGCGTGCAGGGAAGATTGTGGCTGATCCCTCGCACCCCAGTCACAGACTATTTCAGACACTTCCCTCCGGCAGGAGGCTGCGATCCATCAGGACCAAAACCTCACGCCACAAGAACAGCTTTTTCCCATCTTCTACCAGCCTTATGAACAAGGCCAAGAGCCACCCGTGAATCTGGACACTGCCTCTCTCCCCCGTTCAGGACTTACAAGCTTCTGCATTACATTAACGCACAGTTTACTGAGTGTATATAGCTCCTGTATATATATCCTTTTTACTTGTTATTTTACTGTATTCTTATTTTTTGTCTGCACCATCAACACCAAGTCAAATTCCTTGTAAGTGCAAACCTACTCGGCGATTAAACTTGATTCTGATTCTGATTCTTAGGCCATTTTTGTAGTGTGCTGGGGGACGGTGGAATGAATTGTGTGGGTTAATACACCCAAAAAACAAAAAATGTACACTTACCTACTTGTAGCTTCGGCATCCTTGAGCTTGGATTATAAAAACACGGTGCAAAAAATAAAAATGTCAGATTGTCGAAATTTGTTAGCCATGTTTAGCAGCTCTGCAGCAAATACCGTGACATAATAGTTCAATATACGTGCTAGAGAATAGGGAAAACGGAATGACTTGAAAAATATGACCCAAACAGAATAAAAAGATATTTATGCAGTACATGAAGAGACTACATTTACATTTTCTGCACTTCTAGAGACTTCAAGTACACAGAAAAATGTATTTAAAGGCTCAAGTTTTCTTTTGTACACACTTAGCATAAATCATAGTGAATCTAATTGACCAGAAATGAAGTTCAGTAGTGCTTGTGGGATTCTCTTGGCATTTGCTCTTTTGCATCCATTAGCAATATCTCTGGATTGCAGAGAGATGCATAGGATCAAAGTGATCTCAAAGTACAATGTTATTTGTCTGGAGAGGAAAACATTATAAAGAGATCCTTGCAATCTGATAGATCTGTAGAACAAGTGAACTGAGGAATCAGGATGACAATAGACTCCTTCCAAAGAGGACTAAATGCTGGGATTAAATTAAAAGAAACCTAAGCAAAGTATTAGTTTAAAGATGACCATACGTTTGTAACCAGATTATTGTTTCTCATTATTTCAGATTGGTTTGCTTTTTAGTTAAATTGCACCAGTTATTTTAAATTGTTAATGAACACTTATGTATAGGAAAATTCTACTTGTGACCACAATTGGTTTACAGTTCGCTATGTAATTTATTGATTTTGATTCATTTGTGACCAAGCCATACCCAGAAATATTTAGACAATGCAATAAGATGGCACCACATCCCAGTTATATAAGAAAATACATGTGATATTCAGGAGGCCATGCTGCCTTTGAAAAACATAAGACAAGTTAGACATAATTGTTCTCAGATCCTCTTTGTACTTTTTGTGTGCTGTTTTAATTTTCATTTCGGCAAAAGAAGTGAATCCTTGTGAAATCCTTTGTCAGACTGTGAAAGGTTACCAACCACTTTTTCAAAATGACCTTTTTGTTGTGTGAAAGAAATGGATTGTTTCATCTGTCACCATTCTTATAATCTACACTTGTCTTTATGATGTCAGATATTTTTATGATGCCTTGAATGCGTGTGTTTTTGAATTGCAGTTATTTTCCACGTACAAAGGCCTAACCAATTATATCTACAGACAAGGCAACTCAGCATGCATGTAGATGTAATTGCCTTTTAATTTGCATGTGGCTCATTGGTTTTCTAAGTTATAAGAACGATATTTTGGTTAGAGCCAAAAATATCTGTGCAACCACAAACTGGTTGAAAACTTTGCAAAGCATGCAGTTTATTCTCAGCAGAAGTGAAGGAAAAAAACAGCAGAAAAGCAAGTTCCAAGAATGCAGTTCCCCTCCAAACACCAAACTAAGCTGTCATTTCAATGTGTAAAAAGATGTTAAACAATTTGCTTGAATTTTCCTATCAGCACTTTCCTGAACCTGATCTTTTTGACTTTGACTTTGTATCTCTGTAGGGAAATAAATATGTTCAGATCTTTGTCTGCGACTGGTGCTGACCCTTGCTCCTTGCCTTGTATCCACTGCTTCTTTGTTCTACCTATCAACATATCTGATTGGATCAGTAACCTGCTTCCTGTCCTCCAATCATGGTATGACAATTACCTTCACCTATTGCAGTAAAGGTGCTGACAGTTTGTTAACTAGGGAAGTTTTGAATTTCTGTGGATTTTTTGGCACTGTCTCTTGTTGTCCCTTGTTGTTCTCCCAAGTGCTTCACTAATCTCCCTCTAGGAGGTTTAAATTATAGCAGCTTCTTTGTGCAAAGTTATGTACGTGTATAGCTGGACCAGCTGAGACAATGGGCTGGTTTTGTTGTGGCTGTATACACACAGGATACATTTATGTATTACATCTAAATCTAAATCATACAACAAATGCAAAAATAATGGAAAATTGTAGTAAAAAGAAGTTTAAGTATGTTTACATTATACGGTAAAGTATGCAGCTATGATTAACATTATGAGTTGCCGAATTGTTGAAGCAGAAATTACCTTAGTGCTTACAGAGCAAACCAAAGCTAAATCCAATTTATCTGTACACCTACACCAATGGCCACCACTATCCCTTGGCATGTGTTGTCACGACACAGGACCAGACCAGCTGCTTTATACAAGATGCATATTTTATTCTTGTTCCTACCCTTCTCACACCATTCTTAATCTGCATTGTGTTTTAATGCCATAAGAAGATAAACTGCAATAACAAAATAAAGCTCCACCATAACATTTCTATGATCTGTAGCATACAGAATGTGATCTCCAGCTAAGCCAGACAGGCAAAGGAGATGAACGTGGAAGCTTACAGATGCCATATACCACACATAGTGGCAGTTTGGTGCACACAGTCAACCAATCAAAAATGCGGAAAACCATCTTAGAATCAGGGGTAGGTTAAAACTGCGTTGCTGTTCCATTCAAAAGCACATAACAAAGTCTCTCTACTAATAGTAGCAAGCAGGCGGTGCTAACTCCACATTGACTGCACACGTCACATATTAAAGCAATAGAAAACAGTTTTAGTGTGAAACTAGCATGTAAGTTATATTTTTTTATATAACTTTTTTATATCGGGTGCTTCTATGAACTCATTTCTATTGCCGCCCTGAACAACTGGTCATACTAACCATGCTTTAAAAATGTATGTAAATGCTACTTAAATATTGCAACACTGACCTAACCTTCAATCTCAGGCATAGCGGAGATGCTATCGGGTCTACATAGCTTAGTACGCTCTATACATTTTTACAAATTTGTTGAAGCTTTTCAGGATAAGCCACAAAACAGCAAAAGCGATACATCAGAATACAAAAAAAATTAAATATGATTATGCCCCTTAAAATGTTCTATTTGAAGGGGTTAATAGCATTATCCGTTTGCCCTCCACCTAGAAAAACAAAGGGTTTGTGTGAGCCTGCAATATTTAGGTTTAAGCTTAAAACTAACCCAGTCATAAGTTGCAATCAAAAGTGCTAATTGAGACATCAATTCCTATTGCCACATTGCTAGACAGGACACTGGAAAAAAAAAAAAAAAAAAAAAAAAGTGCTAATTGTAGGAAAGGCTGTTTTATTAATTATTCAGAATGTGATTGATTTTTTGTTAGAGCATTGTGACATTAAATTAAAATGTCAAAGTTACTAAAGTGAAAGTTTATTTTTGCCACCTTGTTTCTGCCTACATTCATTGGGGCACATTTCTTGGAGTTCTGCACCATAAACGATTGATACTAGCAGGGCACTTACTGAATGGAGCATGGGCAGCTCTGCTGCCCTGTCAGGGGAAAATCATGTACAATGCATGACCCACAGACAATTTAAAACTGAATTCAATTTCACTGTGTGAGCGCCTTATTTTGAAAACTGTACAACACCTATGACCTACTCTTTGTCACTGAAGTGGCTCCCCAAGAAACTTATTGTCTGTGGTTCCCTTTCTGTCACATTAAGATAAAGTAGTAGACTCTCCTATGATGTCAATTTAATGGATGTATTTCAATAAATCTTTGTTAAAATCCTTTGAGGAAAATTGAGTGACACACGTGGTTTGCAATGCCGACAATGTCCTTTTCATGCCACGGCAGGTTGGATCTGAAAGAAATTAAGCAAATACTCAGGGAGTACAAAGCCACGGCTCTTACTTGATCCTGTCTATCTCCAGCCTCTGAAGCTTATTTCGTTCAAGTAAAGTGGCCACACACTGTCTTTATTCTTGAGAGGAAGACTGACAACTCTCGCACAGTCCTGAGTGCAAGTACTCTGCAAGATTGTCAGTCCCCGGCTCTTTGGGAGGCAAAATCCTCTATAAAAGCACCACCTGTCAGAACAGTCAATGTCTCTCTCAGGAGTGTAAAAGCAGAAGGTGAATGAAATCCCTGTGACTACAACTTAAGGTCAGTGTTCGTGACATGGACTTAAACTGTCTCAGTACACAGCTGTTCTTTATGGGAGGCACATAATAGATATCCCAACCGTGCAACAAGCAAGCAATGATGCATCTGCCAGTTTTATTTCTAGGACGATAAGTAGAACATCCAGTCTCTATGATCATGTTTACTGAGAACCTGCATTTGTATGCACAGTTTTCTGCACCGCTGTAGTTTAAATTGGTCCTGTGATAAATCGTACTTTTATGGTGTATGAATGGTTTAGTATTTTATCCTCCATTCAATTTGTTACCCATAGGCCTTTTTCTACCCATGTACTTAACTATGATTAGCCTTTATTTCTCTTTGCAGATAGATTTTGATGATTATGATGACAAATGATCATTAAAAAGTTACATTCACACATTTAACTTCGTTATAATTTTATTCATTAAGTAGTATAACTGGTATATCACTTGTTAACACAAATAGTAAGTCAAACACATGGAAATTCAGTCCATTCAGACACCTGGATGTGGTGAGAATTACTTGCCGAAGTTCAAACTGAGCAACAAAATGAGGAAAAACAGGAACTTGAATGAGTCATAGTTGCTGGTGCAAAACAAGGTGGTCGGAGTGTCTTAGAAACTGCTCAAATACTGAAATTTTCAGAGAAATCCCTCTCTGGTTTATAGAAATTTATCAGAAAAAGAGAAGATATTAAATGGGTGGTAGTTCTGTTGAGGAAATTGCCTTGTTTATGTCATTGGTCAGAGGATAATGGACAACAGACTGGTTTAAAAGTATAGGAAGGCAATATTGCCCGAAAAAGCACTCATCACAGTCAAGATATTGGATATTCTATTTCTAACTGAAAAACACATCACAACTTGAACGACATAGACTAGTACACCTGAAGACCACACCGGGTGTCACTTTTATTAGCTAAAAATCAAAAACTGAACCTACAATCTGCCACCTATCTTACAACCCCATCCCACCTGTAGAGTACTTACAAACCTGTAACAACTGTCAGGATGCAAAAAGTGTTTGTCATAGAAATATAATCCAGAAAAACATCCAAAAAAAGTCTGCTCTTATAATTACCTGTGTCACCTGAACAATAAACTTGACTGGAGCCACAAACTTGATGCATTTTACTGACCCGGTCAGAGCAGAATCTACTTCCTGAGGAGATGGTGGTCTTTTGTAGTGCAGCGGGGTGCTTCTGAAGACCTTCATTCTGTTGTGGCATCAGCCATCTTCAATTGTGTTGTCTATTGGAGCGGTAACTTATCAACAGCTGAGAGGAAACAATTGGATAAGCTCATCAGAACGGCAGTCCTGTCCTAGGATGCCCCCTGAACCACATGCAGCTGATGGGAGACAGAATGAAAATAGCAAAACTAGAATCCCTCCTGGAAATGTCTCCCACCCCATGGATGACACAGTAACAGCACTGGAAAAGCTTTTTCAGTGACAAAGAAATGCATCTTAAATGTTTTGTTCTGCACAAATGTTACCGTCTACTCCCTGGGGCCATTTTGAGTTATTTACAGATTCAGAAAATATTGAGTCTAAGCTTTCCAGCAAAGTCAAACTTGTGGAAATCAAATACTGATATTGAAAAATATATGACCCTTTGAATGTTGACACTCTACAAAGAAGATTAGGGAGAAAACCAGCCTCAAAGTTTCTTTAGAATCACCCCAAGACATGGTGGTGTTAACAAAAGCTGTTGATTTGAAATCCTTTGCATACCTTGCAGCAACACTTTCCACCCCGTCAATGCCAGTGTATTGAGGGTCCAAATTAACTCACAGTACTATTGTGTTCAAGTAAAGATAATTTATGGCTCTGCATTAAAATATTTGTGCTAGATCTGTGCATTGAACAAACATCTTCAACTATCCAAAATATTATAAAACCAAATTTAATGGTAACACAAACACACACACTCAAACAAAAATAAAGTTTAATTTACAAAATTGGTAAATGTCAAACAGTTTTTTTTTTTATCTCTGCATGTTTTTGTGTCTGCAACTTGCATCATATAAAATGGTATTGTCGCTTTTTAAAGAAAAATTTCAAAAAGAGTTTCATGGGCACTTGTTAAGGTAATTTTTTCATTACCTAACAATAAAAAATTATCTCATGGAGCAATCTTCCAGGTTTAGCAGCAATAAATCATACAAAAGAAGAGATTGTGTATTTATAGCTCAAAGACCAGAGTTTAGGGTGATGTGCATGTCTGCTGATTATCCAGGTATGAATAAAGATGTTCACACCCATACCATATGTTTTACGTACTTTTGATCTAAGCCTACGGTTGAAACAGGAGAATATATATGTATTTCTAAGTCCTGCGTTGCATTAAAAACACTTAACAAAATAATCTGCCACTTAAATCATGTTTGGATATTAAAAATGCACGGTTGAATGATTCAAATCTTTAATTTCAGTATGACGCATCATATTATTATTTTTTTATTTTTTTTACTTTTCAAACTCCCCCATGTTTGATGAGTCCCATGTTCTGCCGCTCTCTTTCTGCGGCTAAATAATCCATCCATCTTCATCCATTCACTGTAGTCCAAAACATTCTTTGTCTTCTTCATTTTCAGTTAACGTCAGCTGGAAACTAGGAATGCTCTCTATCCGCAGACAGTATTATTCATGCTGATTTTTCCTGATACAAAATCAAAGACACGCCGGTGCCCCGGTAAAAATGTTCCCACAGCGCAGCACCGTACAGCGGCGGTTAGGTTATCGCGCAATCTGTTAACGTTAATTCTCACTCTTCTGCCATGAGTCCAAAGCTTTCTTCATCGTCTTTGGTTAACGCAGCTAGAAACTGTGAATATACAACAAAGTTATACAGCCGCAGCTTTCAGCTATCCTGACAGAATATGAAATGAGTCCCGCGTCTGTGTCGTGGTCGTATGTTGATCGCTGAGCAAGCCGCAGTTCAACTATTGGAGATCTGTCGAGGTCGGTCCATCTTTTTCACAAGTCACAGAAACTCTGTTTCTTTTTCAAACAGAGTTAAGTAGCTGCATATGTAGCCATTTGCTTTCTTGAAGCACAGAGTCGGTTGGCCTTCACGCGTTACCAAAAAACAAAGACAGAGGCGACATATAAATAAGCCGCGGCTTTCCACACCCCAACATGTAAATACAGCTCGTTTTTAAACACAAAGTTTACCATTTTAAAACCTTCGAAACGGTTATCTGAAGCATTGAGTGATTACTTCATAACTTCAACTAGCATATTTTGCAATAAAATCAAAATCACTATTTTCTCACAAATTGAAGGTTTTTCACCCCATGAGGGATTAAGCGGGTCAGAAAATGGATGGATGGATGAAGGTTTTTCACATTTTTCTCAGTTTGTGCTCAGCTGACTTGTTCATAGTCAGCAAATATACAAAACGTACAAATTTTACAGTTTTTACATCATCATTGTACATTTCTTAGAAATTGTGTCTGCTATTTATGTAACTGTATACTTTTATTTTCTCTGTATATTGCACATTTCTAGACAATCTCAACTTTATTTTAATTTTATTGTTTTTCTTTGTGTATCCCTATGACAATGCTCCTGGTGCATGTAAATGTCTCCACTGAGGAGCACATAATGTATAATTGTATGTTTTCCCAAAAGGCAACTTTCTTTGTATGTGAACCACTAAATAAATTTGTGTGCCTGCATCAGGATGGCAGTGCAGATGTCAACCTTGTGGAGGATTCCCCACAGTAAATCAACACACATCTTAAGCAGGTAAACACTGCAAGTGAAAAGCGAGCCTTCTTTGGTTTGGTATACCCAACTGCATACAGAATAGCACACATGATCCATGATCGTGTTTGACTGTCTTGGTGTCCGTAACAAGAGGTTTTTGGGTATGTGTTCACTGGAACTATGACCTGGAACTATGATCTTAAAGGACCCTATGTGTACTCTGGTGCTCTTAAAGAGAGGGAGTACCATGCTAGTGTTTTTTAATTGTTCATGACTTACTTTCGTCCCCAATTCCAGTTGTTTGTGGCATGTGGTAATCCATACTCTGCTTGAGTTTTATTTTGGTCAAAAGGGAGTTATTCCTTTCCACTGTCACCATATGTTTGCTAAGTATGGTTGATTGCTAAAAAGGCATTCAAAGCAAGCAGCTAAGCTTTTTTATTCATATATCTTTTTGCAAATTGTCATTACAGATTAGAATAGAGCTGAATTTGACTCTGTTATATAGAATGAGGATAAACCATCCATACAATACGTAGTTATGGTTGGATTGTATTAGAGTTATTTGATTTTTACTTCTAGATATTAATTGGATCTGTTTGTCATAAAAACAGTATGAGGTGACTTTTTTTGTGAATTGGTGCTTTACAGATTAACTAAATTTAACTGATTATTTTTACACCGTCTCTCCAAGGAATGTGGTTATCATCCCTGGCTCCCTGGCTGGTCGAGCTGAGTTTGAAGAAACATGGTAGACAATGAGCCCTGATGAAATAAAATAAAAACTCTTAGTGACTGTAGATATTTATTAATAAAGTCCCAGAACCACATGTCTTTAAATGATTTTATGAAATCATTTAACTATCATTTAACCTACTTGTACCACAAAAGAACTGAATAACTGAACTGACCAATCACTTCAATAATGCCAAAAGTGGTAACTGATCAGCACTCAAAGTAATCAGACATTGGCCCTCTCATAATTAGTGGCCAAGTATGTCTATAACTGCTGCGTCTTCTTTACTTCCCTGCAAGTAAATTTTTTTCTGCTCAGTCACAATTAAAAGATGTGACAAGACAGACAGGCAAGACATTTTATCTGGCTGTTTGCCATTAAACATGACCAATAGCAATGCCTGGTGTTGTTTAAAACTGTTATCGCTCATTGTGGTCATAAGTCAAGAAAGGGGAATGAGTAATGACCATAATGGCACTTGTTTGTCTTCCTGTCAGAAACAGGATGCAGACATAGTCAAAGTGAATTAAAACACAAAGCCTTGTAAATCAATTGGCCCTAAAAGAGCCAAGAACAGAAAAAGGTTTAGAATATTTACTTTAATATTAGATAAACTGAAGATTTGCCCTAAATAAGGGTGTCCATTCTGTACACTCTTTAAGTATCTACTATTCTAGGTTTTGACTCTGAAGTTTAGCTAAAAGCTTGGTTGGAGACAAAGAGCAAAAGAGTTACTGAAACGAGATTGAGAGAGTCTGGGAGTGTGGACAGTGCAGCTCATTATCCGGCAGCAAACAAGTTAGCAGAAGGCATTCAAGCAAGAAAGCATAATCAACAGCTCGGAGCCTCCATAGACCACAAGAATAATGCCAAAACCCACAGTTTAATCATCTCTAGACACATTTCTAAAATCCTTCCAATAGTCTTCCCACTTGCATTCTTTTTGCATGGCAACAAAGGAAAAAGGCAGTGCCTCAGAATTATGGAAGCAACTTGTGTGGTACTATAAGAACCACTTTGGGCCCATAATATTGTCATTTCCTTTTCTTCAGAGAGAGAAATTACATTTTTGTCTTAAATAGAAAATTAAGCTTACTTTATAGACAAACACACATGTCTAGAGTTTAAGATGAAAGTACAGGTGTTCTTTTGGCAACCTACATTCATGGTGGCTAGTTGAAATCAACTTCTTGCTTCCAGGAATACTTTTAGCAATGATAGTTCATTTAAACTGAACGGATTAAACTGACTGCCCAAACATTCAATGAAACCCCACACAGCGATCAGCAGTTTTTGATATGAGAAGCCACAATGGCAAAGTGTTAAACGAGTGTCAGCACTGAACTTAATTCCGTTGCCTCTCTGCAGGAGCCACTGTCTCACACTGAGTGATGGAGTTGTAAAGAATAAATTTGCACTTGACTCAGTATGACTCTTTAGCAGACTTGTCTCCATGTCATTATAATGGCTAAGTTTTATGTCATAAAATTAGCAGCTGGGAAGTTTGGCACCAAAATGTCTTCCTAAAACATTTTTAAAATAAACCTTAGAGTTTACTGAAATCTTGAACTGTACTGAAATATGAAAACACGCCATGGTGCACTTTACTATGGCACTTTTATTTTTGCTATGTTGCTTCATACAAAAAAATACAAAAAAAAATCTAAAATGGCAAATATTAAAACCTGTCCTGTGTGGATTTCATGTTTTTTTTAAAAATGCTCATGGAAATATATATATATATATATATATATATATATATATATATATATATATATATATATATATATATATATATATATATATATAATCCATCCGTTTTCTTACTCGCTGCATCCCTCATGTGGTCACGAGGGTTGCTGGTGCCTATCTCCAGCATTTCAAACATTTGATTGATTTCCTATGGCTATTAAATGGATATCAACCAATAATGTTTTCCATTGAGATACATACTCAGATCCTTTATCTGTTGCTTGGTGAAATCATCTCAGAAAGCTATGCAGCCTAAGTTAAACTTTGTTAGACATTTATACAGAAGCTTCTCTGCTTTCTCTTGGTTACCAGGTTAAAGCTCAGCTGGGTTAATCAGTCAGCAGTGCTCATCAAGAAGGCAAGTCTCTAAACAATATGTGGCTTAAGGGTTTTTGTGTTGAAAACTAAATTAATCCAAGTTAAAATATATCTGCCCTCCTTTGCTTATCTGCCCTTAACTGTCTTCTTGTAATGATCGGGGCAGGAGACCCAGAATACAACCAGACCAGCAATGGTTCAGTTTGATATCTTCTTTTATTAACAAAAAGCAAAACAGGGAAAAAAAAAACAAAAAGGGCCGTCAATCCAAAAGACGGCACAGAAGCAGACGGATTCTCGGGGCAGACCAGGCAGGAACAGACAGAACGGGACGGCACAGGTTTCTGGAGACAAGGTGGTTCAAAATCTAAAAGCAAAACAAAACAGAACTTGCAAGAGGAGAACTCACCTACACTCAACAAGATGACTTGGCACTGATGTCTGGTCTCGACTGTTTATATGGAAGAGGAAGCAGGTTAAACCGGTCACAGATGGTTGCAACAGGGGTGGAGTAAGGCAGGTGTGCAGAGTGGGTAATTAGACCAGACATCAGTGCAGAGGATCAAAACAAGAAATAAATCAGAAACCGAAGCTAAAAAGCTGACAGGACAAGTGGACAGAAACTACACCAAACTTACTAAGAAGCAAAATCACTCTAAAGTACAAATCTAAAACAGAAGATAAAGCTAAGACTAAAACTGATGACAAAACCGGATAACCTAACAGTAAATAAAAACCCAGACAAAACAAAAACTAAAAGTAACCAGGGAACCTAAAGCAGGAGAGTAAAATACCTAGAACAGAAACCAGAATATTACACTTCTAGCTCAAAATGCAGAAAAATCACTTTGTGACATGATGCTTCCATCAGCATGTATCACTGCAGCGATTGCGTTAAAGACACATAACCCTAATTATAAATACATTTTTATTATTATTTAATGATAATCTATATTTGCCATTGCAACATATATTTCAATGAAATTCATCCTCTGCATTTAATTCATCCCTTAGGGAGCAGTGGGCTGCCACTGTGCAGTGCCCGGAGAGCATTCTCGGACATTCTTGGACAGTGAAAGATAAAAACAACTAAAAGGCAGTTTAAGTTATCTGGGCAATAGAAAATTGAGAACAAAAAAGCCAAGTCTCTGAATGGTAGTAAAAACTTAACAGTACTTGAACAACTCATAGGGCTATTTTGTACTAATATCATACTGTTGCTTATTTTACAGTTTTTTAAGTGTGCATGCAATTTGGTCAATAAGATCACAGGAACCTTTCAGATGTAAACCACACTAAGACCTGATATCCACAGGTTCAGATCCCTTTTTTGCTAAAAAGAAAAACCCTAACAAAACAACAAAAGGCCCATGTTCCATGGGCAACATTTCATGACCACCCATTCAACTCATATATCTTTACATAACAACAGGGATAAAGCTGGGTTCTATAAGTCATTGGAGACAATATGAACTGCTAGATGTTTAGAGCAAAACCAAGTATCGTGTTGCTTTAATAAATGTATTATCATAATGTTTTTTTTGTTCGCTTTCAGGCATTTTTTCTAGACACTGATGAAGAAAAACAGGAAAATACTTAAATTGTATGAATTTGACTGATTTGTAATTGAGTTTAATTTGATAAGAAACATCTGATTGTTCTATAGGGCACCATGTACCCACTGCCCAGGTCCTGTCTGTTATTCACACCCTGTCCGCTTCAAGATTAGGCCTAAAACTTTATTTTTCGATAACGCTTTTTATAAACGCTTTTAGCTAGAGTGACCCAGGACGCCTGGACTATCTCTGTAGTTTTACTGCTGTATAGGCAGCAGGAGGACATGCAGACTCTTTTTCCTCACTCTGCTGTGTTCTCCAACTATTCTCCATTATACATTATTTACAATTATTGCAGCCATTAACTTTCATAACCTCTTAGAATTTTATTTTTCTTCCATAGAAGCTACACCCGGCATACTGTTCCTCTGTGTTAAACACAGACACCTGGCACTTGCTGTGGGTTGAACACTAGCCTTAGTGGGATACATATGCCACTTTGACTGTACGATAGTTTCAGGTGAATTTGCAACAATGGATAGCAAAGTCTCCTTCCTCAGCTGAGCTACTTCGGGAATAACTTTGTGTTCTCTGCTTGTTTATTGTTTCTTTCC